>NC_057796.1:64153365-64328816 GCF_018294505.1 Triticum aestivum
AGTGTTATGTGCATATTATGTATTGGGCCCGCGTCCTAGTTCCTTGTATAGTTGAGGTCCGTGGCCCACCGTTGTATATCGTATATACGTGCCTATGCACGAGAGCAATACATCATGCAATCATAATCTCATACACTTGGGTCTCGGGATGCTGCACATGTCCATGCTGCGGTTGTGCTCCTCTGGCTCCGGGCCTATGGTCGTGCAAGAGGTGGATATGGCTCGGCATTGAGACCACGCCGACCCATAGCATGGCGCACGTCGATCAGTTCCTCGCCGCTGTCCCGTCATCAAGACCCTCAGCCTCAAGCTCGAGCTCACGGACGGCTGCAACGAGTGGGACATGGTAGCGACGCACGACGACGAGCTCTCCCGTTTCATGCGAAGGGATCCCACATGGACGAGTCGCTGCATCACGAGGTACGTTCACCCGGGCTCCGGCCGCGTCACATGCCACAGGCATCGCGTCCACCGTGGTCACCATGCGGAGCTCGGAGCTGCATGCACATGCTCGCCGTACCAGCCATTGAGCTCCACCTGCTACCGCACTGTCTTGTGCTCCATCGGCGAGCTAAGTATGCCACCTAGCGCCACTGGCCGACGAGCCTCGCATCGTCGTGTCACATGAGCTAAGTAGTACGTATGCCGCGTAGCGCCGCGCGCCACTAGCCGGAGAGCCCCGCGTCTGCCGTGTAACCGCTCCTGGATCTGTGTGTGTACCACGGCCCCAACAGAGGCGAGCTGTGTCGTAGAAAAGCGACGCCGTTTAATTCGTGTATAGAAAATTTTGAAGAAAGATTGAGAGAGATGGATATGACACGTGGACCCACCTTGTTGGTGAAAGTAGAGAGTAATCCTGGTGGGATTGTCTTCACCAAAACTGGGTCTAAATTGGTAGAGGGTTGAAAGTAACCGGGATTTTCAAGCATAGCACTGGTAGAAAATGGGCCTTTAGTCCCGGTTCGCAAAGGCCTTTAGTCCCGGCTGTGCAACCGGGACTAAATATGCGCGACTAAAGACCCCCCCCCTTTAGTCGCGCCTCTTACGAACCGCGACTAAAGACTTTAGTCCCGGTTCTCGTGGCTAACCGGGACTAAAGACCCGTCCTTTAGTCCCGGTTCTCGTGGCTAACCGGGACTAAAGGCCTCCTCCGCAGGTTTAAACCTGGTTTTTTTGCGAATTTTTTTATTTTCAAATTTCTGAATTATTTTAACCTCTAATCTCTAATCACCACCCCTCATCACTGCTCAATTTATCCTCTAATCTCTAATCACCCCTCATCATTCCAAATCATCTAACTTCCCGGACGGTCACCCATCCTCTCACTACTCCAGCCTGAGCACGCTTAACTTCCGGGTTCTATTCTCCCTCGTTTTCAAGTCTGCACTTGTTGTTTTCCTGACAATAGTAGGATGTCAATTCTGTTAACCCTCAGGAATTTAGCTTGAGCATGAAGTGACACATTTCACTGTTTGAGTTTGAAACTATTGTTTTAAAAAACAATAATAATTAATTACACTAATATTTCTGAAATAATTAGTTTGACCATTGTTTGACCACTGTTTGACCACAGTTTGACCAGATTTGACCAAAATTTAAAAAAAACTGAAATAATTATTTAGTAACACTAATATTCTAGAATAATTAGTTTGACCATTGTTTGACCACAGTTTGACCACAATTTGAATTTTTTTGAATTTTTTTGCCTCTCCAGATCTTAAAAGCCCCGTATCTTTTTTTCTGTTAGGTTTTTGAGGATTTTGAAAATGTTTAACGGGGTTCCCCCCGTTAAATTCGGATGTAACTTTTCGAGTAGATGATTTTTCATATAAAAAACTTTTTCATACGAGTTCGTATGTAAAAGTTATGCCCATTTTAAGAAATTCCAGAGAGATTTTGCAAATAAAGTCGAAATTCATATTTGTTAATTTTCCCAACAACTAGACCACATATCACATGAGAAACTTATTTTATTTTATTTTTTTGACATTTCCATCATTTTCTTTTGGTTTTTCTAAAACTGAAAAGGCGGTCCAAGGGGGGGGGGTAGAGTTTGATGGGCCCTTTAGTACCGGTTGGTCTGGCCAACCGCGACTAAAGGACTAACCTTTAGTCCTGGTTGGTCTGGCCAACCGCGACTAAAGGCCTTCGGGCCAGCCTGAGGACCTTTAGTCCCGGTTGGCCAGGCCAACCGGGACTAAGGCCCCTCCCGTCCGCCAGCTGTCGACCGAGCGCGCTGGGCCCAGATAGTTGGTCGCGGGTCTCCTCCCGAACCGCGACTAAAGACCCCTTTGGTCGCGGTTCGATTATTTTGGGGACTAATGGGGGCGTATGGAAGCCTCTTTTTCTACTAGTGTAGGGTGCCGATTTCAGGGATTCAGAGGTTAAGGTTTGATTCCGACATGACATACGAATTCAAGGTTTAAAATAGACTTCACTCTACGAGATGCAGTTCTCTCACGTGCTATCCGACAAAACCCAACGCCAAGCCCTGCGCCTTATCCCTAGCGCGATGCCCTATCTCCAACAGCGCCCCTTTAACGCCGTCGTCGGACCCTTGCCGCCTAGCGCGCCTCCAGCTGCCGCCCCACCCTCTAGCGCGTCTGCCGATGCACCTACACAGCTGGATGCAACCCCGCGCTCTTCCCGGTCGGCGGCCCCATCCATCCGAGGTCCTCCTCCCCCTCATGTCGCCCGCGACCCCGTTCTCCTGCTGACCGCCGCTATCCGCCTCTGGTGTGCCTGTTGGAATAATCCAAACATAGATGAGTTAGTGGATGTACCGTGCACTACAAAAAAGAGACACATCCATGACATTTTGGGCCGAACGAATTTTTTTCCTGTCATACTTATGACACTTCTATGATGATAACTGTGACAACACCCGGTATCATCATAGATGTGGTGGGGTCCTACATCTATGACAAAAAATCATGACAGAACATGGGCTTTTCGTCCTGGGCGGGCCGGAGACGCAGCTGCATGACATTCTTTGGGCCGTCCATGACGGAAAAAACCGTGGTAGAAGCGAGGGCGAGGAAAATATCGGGGTGTTCCCGGTTACGGTGGGTGGTCGGAGCCGAGCGATGCGCGTTTCTCTCGTACACGCACGCGCGTGGGTGCGAGGCGTTGGGCTCTAACTGAACCCGAGCGAGGCGTTGGGCTCTAACTAAACCCGACCGATTGCACTGCAGGCTACGCGTTATTGAACCCGAGCGATCGATCGATGGCTGTTAACTGAACCCGATCGAGCGATTCCTTCGCTACTGCTGCTAACTGAAGCCGATCGATGCTGCCTCTGGATGAACAGTGAGCGTTGCTGGGGGGGTTTGGATAAATAGTTCCCGATGGGGGTGGATGAACATGACCCTGTGGTGTTGCCTCTGGATGAACAGGACCCCGATCGATCGAGCCAGTTGGGGCTGGATGAACAGGACCACCCCATGGAGGGCAGGATGAACAGTAGCCCGTGGAGGGGTGGTTGAACAGGAGCCCGTGGAGAGGGCTGGTTGAATAGTAGCCGGTGGAGTAGCGCGCGGTGGAGGCTGGATGAACAGGAGCCCGTGGATGAACAGCGCAGGTGGAGGCTGGAGGAGGTCGATGGTGGATGAATAGTAGCCCATGGCGGCTGGAGGGGGTCGACGATGGAGATGAACAGTATCCTGTGGAGTCCCATTTTGCGGTACGCCACACCCCTCCCGATGAACAGGACCCCGGTTTCGACCGTAGCGCTCCAACACAAGTCCGTTTCCTCCGTTTTGCGGTACGCCACACCCCTCCCGATCAACAGGACCCTCGTTTCCTCCGTTTTTCGGTACGCCAGACCCCCCGATGAACAAGATCTCGTTTCAAACGTGGCCGGTCGAACACAAGGTCGTTTCCTCCGTTCTGCGGTACGTCAGGCCTCGTTTCTACCGGCTGTTCCGTCCAAGCTGGTTGGCTCCCACGCGTTCCGTTGCCTCCCGATGAACACGACACATTCTGTTGCCTCCCCATGAACACGACGACGACGCAGTTTCTCCATTCCGACTCAGCCATGTACACGAGCCCTGGCCGTACGTATGCGCGAGTAGGCGTTCGAGACCCTGCCCGTATGTACGTACGTGGCCGTATTTTCTTTCTTGCACACTGGTTGTTGTACGTACGTGTACATGCTACGTGCGTGCCTCTACTACGACACGTGCGCGCCTCTACATCGACTAGTATGTACGTACACGTTCGCGACCAGAATGACAACGCTACGTATGCTTCGACCAGGTGGGTCCCGACTGTCAGGCACTTCCTTGCGTGCGAAGATGTAGCTGGTGGGTCCCAGCAGTCAGGGGGGTGAATTGTTTTTTTGCCCGGACGCACTTCCTTGCGTGCGAAGATGTAGTTGGTGGGTCCCAGCAGTTAGGGGGAATGTTTTTTTCGCGAAACACGGTGGCCCGTCCGGTGGGTCCCCGCTGTCAGGTGGAGGAATAATTATTTTGCGCATAATAAGGAGGCACTTCCTTGCTGCGGCCGTGGACCCAGCTGTCAGCCTCTCCATGTACAGTCCACGTCTGATGGAAGCCGTTTCTTGACCACGTTGACCATGCCGCGCCGAGAGCACCAGGGCGGTGGAAGACGGCGAGGCCTAGGAAGGGGACCACGCGGAGCCGGGGAAGTCGCGGCAGTGGAAGCCCGCGCGGAGAGGAGTACGAGGGTTCACTGGTTCGGCTGCGGTGTGAGGCCGCCGTCCCCGCAGGGCCTGGCCAGCGGTGGGAATAGTAGGGGCGGCGAGGCCTCCGCGGCAGCACAGCCGGCCACGGGAGGCAGGAGCATGCGACATGACCGGCGCTGCTTTGGGCGGCTGGAGCAAGAAGACCAGAGGTTGAAGAAGCACTACAGCCGTTGGATGGATATCGTATGGTCACTGGAGCTAGAATCGTTCATATTGACTAAGTTGACAAAGCCCTCCATCCCCGTCAACTTAGTAGGCCCACAAGTCAGCCACCCACCAAGGTGGGTCCCAACTAGCAGGGGAGTATTCATTTTTTTGTGCGTAATAAGGAGGCACTTCCGGTGGGTCCGAGCTGACAGCGGGGGGAACGTTTTTCGCGAAATACGGTGACCCATCCGGTGGGTCCCGGCAGTCAGGGGGAAAACGTTTTTTCGCAAAATACGGTGGCCCGTCCGGTGGGTCCCTGCTGTTAGGTGGAGGAATCATTATTTTCCGCGTAATAAGGAGGCACTTCCTTGCTGCGGCTGTGGACCCATCTGTCAGCCTCTCCACGTACAGTACACTTCCGATGGAAATCGTTCCTTGACTACGTTGACCACGCCGCATTCCATTGCATGCATGCATCCATGGGCGTGGTGCGTCCCCACTGTCAGCCTCTCACGTAAAGTCATCTTCTGATGACTCTCGGTTGTTGACCACGATGACCACACCGTGCCGAGCGCACCAAAGGCCGGTGGACGACGGCGAGGCCCCAGACTGGAATGACCCGGAGATGGGGAAGACGGGGCAGTGGAGTCGCACATGGAGAGGAGTGGGAAACTTGACTGGTTCGGGTGCGCGGCAGCACAGCCGCGGTGCCGCCCACGGGAGACAGGAGCAAGAACAGAGGTTGAAGAAGGAGCACGGCTGTTGGATTAACATCCAATGGTCCAGCTGCTAGAATCATTTGTTGATTAAGTTGAGAAAGCCTTGCGTACACGTCCTCTTAGTAGGCCCACAAGTCAGCCACCAAATCTGACGGGTCCCAGCTGTCAACGGGAGGAATAATCTTTTTCGCATAACAAGGAGGCACTTCCTTCCGTGCGAAGATACAGCCGGTGGGTCCCAGCGGTCAGGTGGAGGAAACATTTTTTTCAGCTTAATAAGGAGGAACTTTCCTTGCGTGCGACCATGGACCTCGTGGGTCTCAGCCGTCAGGCTCTCCATGTACAGTCCTCTTCCGATGACTCTCGTTTGTTGACCACGCCGCACCGAGCGTAGCGAGGTGGTGGACGATGGTGAGGCCCCGGACGGGAACGACTCGGAGATGGGAAGACGTGGTAGTGGAGTCGCAGATTGAGTGGAGGAGAAGGGTTATAACTGGTTCTGGTGCGGCGTGGGGCTGCAGTCGGTGGAGAATAACAGAAGGTGTGGAGGGGTGGAGGGATAGCCTGGCCGGCGGTGGGGTAGCGCTTCGCAGCGATGCATGCTAAGCAGAGCTGCTAGCCGCCGGAGGCCGGACCAGGCGGTCCCGACGACGCTGGAGGAAGAAGACGAGAGATTGAAGGTGCATGCCGACCAAGTTGACAACGCCCTGCGTAGGCTTCGACCTATTGGCCCACATGTCAGCCTGCAAAAATGTGGCATATATTTAACCCATGTTTTCTAGAATGTACAGTCCATTTGCTGGGCTGGGTGAACAAATAATTTCGCGTCAATGCGGCCCATTTATATTATCTAGGAAATCCCAGCCCATTTGCACTTCCTTCAAATACACAAATTAGCTGGGCTCGTTATATATATAATGTTATGTTAGAAGGAGCAATTAATATCAAAAATAAACCGGAGAGGCACATTTTTCATATACATAATTAACAAATTAGCGAGTTATTGCTCAAAATAAAAATGAGCGCGTTATTATTACATTGGTCCTTAAAATCTTCGCAAGCTTTTGTACGCAATCACCAGGATTTTCCTTGCTTGTGAGTCAAAAACAATCAGGATTTTCCTTGCCAAATTCTGTTAAACATTTACTTTTATAAGTTAATAACACGTGGGATGTTTTTATAATGTATATATAAGTCTCTATAAGATATACGATAATAGTAATAATATAAATATATAATGTGGTTAAAAAAATAAATTGGGCTGCCGATCTTTAAGAAAAAGCCCATAGGCCGGTATGGACCTCAAAAAATAAGTTGAAACCACTGTCACCGTATGCCGTGGGTTACGCATGTTAAAATACAAAACCTAGGCCTAGCTGATACTTGTTCGCCCTCTGGAAAAAAATGATACCAGATCCCCGAGCGAACTGGATTATAGAGGGGGCGAGCGGCACGACTAAACAAGCACATCAGGAGCGATTTTTTTCTTCAGTGGATGGCTCTCGATGGCTTTTTTACTTGCCTCTGCACCATACAACTTGTATTTTTAGCCTCCCAGTCCGTGGTGGACCAGCAACCCATTTGCTGGGCGGGCCAACCTACAAAAACCAGCACTCAATTTTTCATCAAGCCCCAAAAACAACACAGTACTATGTTTGTTTTGAGGCCGAAAACATTACGGCAGGGGTGGAGCGGGGGAGGGGGCAAGACAGAGCAAAAAGATTAAAAAGAGCTAATGCGCCGTTGCTACCCTAACAAAGCAGGTGCAATTCTTCTCGGGAAGAAGGTGTGCCGTTGACACCCACACGTCACATACCCCACAGTAGGCATACTAACAAGTTCACACACAAGCACAAAAGAAAAGGTAAACATTCGTATCAAACTCAGGTTCACAGGACACGTTCATATTCATAGCCAACATTCACTATCAACAACTCAAAAGATTCATATATACACAAGTTCAGCATGTCTATGGATCCAAATGATTGATAGATCACACAACAATATTCATAGATAATTCACAAAAAGATTCAGATATACACATGTTCAGTATGTTTATGCATCCAAATGATTGAGATCACAGCCAATATGATCCATGGACGAACTTTAATTACCTAGGGTACAGACTGGTAAATGGTGTTCAGACGGAGGTACTTCTTGCTAAAATTAATGCTTGTACGAGTAAACTTTCGAGTACATAAGAGGAAGCACAGACAATCTGAACTTTGCTTGTAGGTTTATCCTCAAATAGTGGCCTCGTGCCGAGGGAGGTTTGAGCAACTTGGCCACAACTTTCATCCAACTAGTTTACTGGCTCATCTTGGTCCTGTAGCTCACCAAAATTCTACATTGCAGACTGGTAAACGGTGTTCAGTCGGAGGTACTTCTTGCTAAAGTTAATGCTTGTACGAGTAAACTTTCGAGTACATAAGAGGCAGCACAGACAATCTGAACTTTGCCTGTAGGTTTATCCTCAAATGGTTGCCTCGTGCCGAGGGAGGTTTGAGCAACTTGGCCACTACTTTCATCCAACTAGTTTACTGGCTCATCTTGGTCCTGTATCTCACCAAAATTCTACATTGCAGACGAGAAAGGAGGCGGTTGAGATAATTAACCACCCAAATTTTTTGTGCAGTTCAACTGAAATGGAGCATCCCTGGCGTGCAGACTGATTAAGTGCCAGATGGATATACGCGTCAACCAACTTGTCTGGAATCTTTAGACTCCATGCCATACAGTTCGCTACCATATGTGCCGATAACCAAAAGGCACAAGTTGGGACCAAAGACTGGACTGCGTTTTTCTGGGCTATGCACCAAGCAATATTTTTGGTGTTCACTCTCCTAATATTTGGAGTTTGACAATTGGTTGACGCCGGTTGATACTCGAATGAATATAGGCACTTCTTCTTGTCAACATCGATGCTTGTCTGAGTGAACTTTGGAGTACATAGCAACATCATAAGTACCTGTCCATCTGATCTTTTTGTGCAGTTCTACTGAAATCACACGATGTAATGATTTGCCTATGAGTTCAGGCTCCAAGTTACTCCTTTATGAAATCGGCAAACAGTAGCACAATACCAAATTACCAATACATATGACAAGCACAATAATCAGGATAAAGACCAGTACCAACATGTGTGAGGTAGCATATCAATTACTATTTCCTTTGACTGGAAGCCGAGATAAGCCAAGCGACCGACAGCAAAGGAAGAATGCAAGCCGAGATTAGCGACTAACAGGAAAGGAAGGAAGCTGTCGAGGCAATGAAGCACCCAAAGTTTTTGTGAAGTACCACCAAAATCGAGCATCCCTGCTGGCACATATATTGAGAGTGAGATTACTGTAATAGTGGGACTAGTTGATGAAACATACACTAACAAATAGAAACACCCTCATTATCTTAAAGGGTAAAGTTAGCATTCCCTCCCTGCTCCACCACATGATTCACCTCCATAGACAAACATACACACGTACATGATTCAACATAGGGTGCTACTAAAGATTTGTTTAACTCCGACAGGAAAATTAGGCAGCAATAAATTAGTGGTACTTAAGTACTCCTAATTAATTAAGTGAGACAGCAGAAGTGGAAGGGCTCCCTGGAGGATCGTCTCACATGTAAGGTAGTCGTCGCCGGAGCCCTTGAATGGCCTCGACTGAGGCCTCTGGCTTCAGCAAGATCGCCTTGGCGCTGTTTACTCTTCTTCTTCTTCCTCTTCATGCTCTGTTTCTCATTCTCCTCACCAGTTGGTGAAACCAAGTACATGATTGGCCTTCTATTTCAGAATTGGTTTTGTCAGTGAGGGAGTACAAGTGTACTAGTAAAAAATAGCATTATTTTCTCATGGCAGTCGCAAAATAGAGATGAACACATGCATTAAATATCATTCTTACCTAAAGGAAGGTTATGGTGCCAATAAGGATGATGAGGATTGGAACACAGATCTCCCTTTGTGCAGTTCCACCGAAATGAACCAACTGTTCCATTCTGACATTCCAGTTAAACAGCACAAAAGTCACTTCTTTTAAGAAGAGTTTTGTGAAGTGCACCAAAAGGTCATAACAGCAACCAGGTGAAATGGATATCCCTATTTGCACAAAAAGCTACAGAGGAAACAGTCAGAGTCTCAAACAATTACAGGCAAAAACATTTGGCTAAACTTGTCATGGCTTATAACAGTGGCATGACTTAATTTTTACCAGGGGCATTAGATTAAGAACAACTAAATATTTGGTATAAGGGCATGGGATAGTGGGTGCACCAGCAGTCCAGCACCATGTACCTAAACAGGGGCTTAAAGTGGCGATTCATAGTTTGTTGCCCCGAGAAACAAACATCCAAGAAACATATCTGGGTTGGTCCCATTTTTGTTCACTCTAGCCACCTACTCCTATGTGTGGATAGCAAATCTAGTCCCTGGTCATACCACTGTGTACAGCGTTACCCCTATATTTCCCTTTTCGACCAAGAGACCGGTTGGATGACCAGTCTGTACTACTTTCACCCCCTTTCCCTTCCTGTTTGTACCAAGTCCGATGTACTACATACTCCCTCCGTCCGCAAATACTTGTCGAAGAAATGAATAAAAATGGATGTATCTAGAACTAAAATACGTCTAGATACATCCATTTCTCCCACCCCCACTTTATTTCTTGTTTGAACCAAGTACAAGATTCGACTCCATGAAGTAGCTTTACTCTAACAATAGAAGAAAAAAATAGGTGACGTTGGACCATCCGATCGTGTCGGAGTAATGGGCCACGGGTAGGCTAACCCGAGACCCGGAGCCTTTCAAGACATCGAGGCTGGCTGCGCCCCTCAAGGCCTCAAGACGAGGTGACGCCTTCTGGTGGCTGGCTTGTTGGGGAACGTAGTAATTTCAAAAAATTTCCTACGCACATGCAAGATCATGGTGATGCATAGCAACGAGAGGGGAGAGTGTTGTCCACATACCCTCGTAGACCGACAGCGGAAGCATTATCACAATGCGGTTGATGTAGTCGTACGTCTTCACGATCCGACCGATCAAGTACCGAACGCACGGCACCTCCGAGTTCTACACATGTTCAGCTCGATGACGTCCCTCGAACTCCGATCCAGCCGAGTGTTGAGGGAGAGTTTCGTCAGCACGACGGCGTGGTGACGATGATGATGTTCCACCGACGCAGGGCTTCGCCTAAGCTCCGGAACAGTATTATCGAGGTGTAATATGGTGGAGGGGGGCACAACACATGGCTAAGAGATCTCAAGGATCAATTGTTGTGTCTTTGGGGTGCCCCCTGCCCTCGTATATAAAGGAGCAAGGGGGAGGCAGCCGGCCAAGGGGAGAGGCGCGCCTTAGGGGGGAGTCCTACTCCCACCGGGAGTAGGACTCCTCCTTTCCTTGTGGGAGTAGGAGAAGGGAAGGGGGAAGGAGAAAGAAGGAAGGGTGCGCCCCCCTTCCCTAGTCCAATTCGGACCAGGCCATGGGGAGGGGTGCGGCCGCCATTTGAGGCCTTTCTCTCCTTTCCCGTATGGCCCATTAAGGCCCAATACGAATTCCCGTAACTCTCCGGTACTCCGAAAAATACCCGAATCACTCGGAACCTTTCCGAAGTCCGAATATAGTCGTCCAATATATCGATTTTTTACGTCTCGACCATTTCGAGACTCCTCGTCATATCCCCGATCTTATCCGGGACTCCGAACTCCTTCGGTACATCAAAACTCAATAAAACTGTCATCGTAACGTTAAGCGTGCGGACCCTACGGGTTCGAGAACTATGTAGACATGACCGAGACACGTCTCCGGTCAATAACCAATAGCGGGACCTAGATGCCCATATTGGCTCCCACATATTCTACGAAGATCTTTATCGGTCAGATCGCATAACAACATACGTTGTTCCCTTTGTCATCGGTATGTTACTTGCCCGAGATTCGATCGTCGGTATCTTAATACCTAGTTCAATCTCGTTACCGGCAAGTCTCTTTACTCGTTCTGTAACACATCATCCCGCAACTAACTCATTAGTCACAATGCTTGCAAGGCTTATAGTGATGTGCATTACCCAGTGGGCCCAGAGATACCTCTCCGACAATTGGAGTGAGAAATCCTAATCTCGAAATACGCCAACCCAACAAGTACCTTTGGAGACACCTGTAGAGCACCTTTATAATCACCCATTTACGTTGTGACGTTTGGTAGCACACAAAGTGTTCCTCCGGTAAACGGGAGTTGCATAATCTCATAGTCATAGGAACATGTATAAGTCATGAAGAAAGCAATAGCAACATACTAAACGATCCGGTGCTAAGCTAACGGAATGGGTCAAGTCAATCACGTCATTCTCCTAATGAGGTGATCCCGTTAATCAAATGACAACTCATGTCTATGGCTAGGAAACATAACCATCTTTGATTAACGAGCTAGTCAAGTAGAGGCATACTAGTGACACTCTGTTTGTCTATGTATTCACACATGTATTATGTTCCGGTTAATACAATTCTAGCATGAATAATAAACATTTATCATGATATAAGGAAATAAATAATACTTTATTATTGCCTCTAGGGCATATTTCCTTCAGTCTCCCACTTGCACTAGAGTCAATAATCTAGTTCACATCGCCATGTGATTTAACATCAATAATTCACATCACCATGTGATTAACACCCATAGTTCACATTGTCATGTGACCAACACCCAAAGGGTTTGCTAGAGTCAATAATCTAGTTCACATCGCTATGTGATTAACACCCAAAGAGTACTAAGGTGTGATCATGTTTTGATTGTGAGATAATTTTAGTCAACGGGTCTGTCACATTCAGATCCATAAGTATTTTGCAAATTTCTATGTCTACAATGCTCTGCACGGAGCTACTCTAGCTAATTGCTCCCACTTTCAATATGTATCTGGACCGAGACTTAGAGTCATCTAGATTTAGTGTCAAAACTTGCATCGACGTAACCCTTTACGACGAACCTTTTGTCACTTCCATAATCGAGAAACATATCCTTATTCCACTAAGGATAATTTTGACCGCTGTCCACTGATCTACTCCTAGATCACTATTGTACTCCCTTGCCAAAATCAGTGTAGGGTATACAATAGATCTGGTACACAGCATGGCATACTTTATAGAACCTATGGCCAAGGCATAGGGAATGACTTTCATTCTCTTTCTATCTTCTGCCGTGGTCGGGCTTTGAGTCTTACTCAATTTCACACCTTGTAACACAGGCAAGAACTCTTTCTTTGACTGTTCTATTTTGAACTACTTCCAAAATCTTGTTAAGGTATGTACTCATTGAAAAAACTTATCAAGCGTCTTCATCTATCTCTATAGATCTTGATGCTCAATATGTAAGCAGCTTCACCGAGGTCTTCTTTGAAAACTCCTTTCAAACACTCCTTTATGCTTTGCAGAATAATTCTACATTATTTCCGATCAACAATATGTTATTCACATATACTTATCAGAAATGCTGTAGTGCTCCCACTCACTTTCTTGTAAATACAGGCTTCACCGCAAGTCTGTATAAAACTATATCCTTTGATCAACTTATCAAAGCGTATATTCCTACTCCGAGATGCTTGCACCAGTCCATAGATGGATCGCTGGAGCTTGCATATTTTGTTAGCACCTTTAGGATTGACAAAACCTTCTGGTTGCATCATATACAACTCTTCTTTAATAAATCCATTAAGGAATGTAGTTGTGTTTATCCATTTGCCAGATTTCATAAAATGCGGCAATTGCTAACATGATTCAGACAGACTTTAAGCATAGATACGAGTGAGAAACTCTCATCGTAGTCAACACTTTGAACTTGTCAAAACCTTTTTGCGACAATTCTAGCTTTGTAGATAGTAAAACTACTATCAGAGTCCGTCTTCCTCTTGAAGATCCATTTATTCTCAATTGCTTGCCGATCATCGGGCAAGTCAACCAAAGTCCATACTTTTTTTCTCATATATGGATCTTATCTCAGATTTCATGGCCTCAAGCCATTTCGTGGAATCTGGGCTCACCATCGCTTCTTCATAGTTCGTAGGTTCGTCATGGTCTAGTAACATAAATTCCAGAACAGGATTACCGTACCACTCTGGTGCGGATCTTACTCTGGTTGATCTACGAGGTTCAGTAATAACTTGATCTGAAGTTTCATGATCATCATCATTAACTTCCTCACTAATTGGTGTAGGTCTCTCAGAAACTGGTTTCTGTGATGAACTACTTTCCAATAAGGGAGCAGGTATAGTTACCTCATCAAGTTCTACTTTCCTCCCACTCACTTCTTTCGAGAGAAACTCCTTCTCTAGAAAATTTCTGAATTTAGCAACAAAAGTTTTGCCTTCGGATCTGTGATAGAAGGTATACCCAACAGTCTCCTTTGGGTATCCTATGAAGACACATTTCTCCGATTTGGGTTCGAGCTTATCAGGTTGAAGTTTCTTCACATAAGCATCGCAGCCCCAAACTTTAAGAAACGACAACTTTGGTTTCTTGCCAAACCACAGTTCATAAGGCGTCGTCTCAACGGATTTTGATGGTGCCCTATTTAACGTGAATGCAGCCGTCTCTAAAGCATAACCCCAAAACAATAGCGGTAAATCAGTAAGAGACATCATAGATCGCACCATATCTAGTAAAGAGCGATTACGACGTTCGGACACACCATTACGCTGTGGTGTTCCGGGTGGCGTGAGTAGTGAAACTATTTCACATTGTTTTAACTGAAGGCCAAACTCGTAACTCAAATACTCTTCTCTACGATCAGATCGTAGAAACTTTATTTTTCTTGTTACGATGATTTTCCACTTCACTCTGAAATTATATGAACTTTTCAAATGTTTCAGACTTATGTTTCATTAAGTAGATATACCCATATCTGCTCAAATCATCTGTGAAGGTGAGAAAATAACGATATCCGCCACGAGCCTCAATATTCATTGGACCACATACATCTGTATGTATGTCTTCCAACAAATCTGTTGCTCTCTCCATAGTTCTGGAAAACGACGTTTTAGTCATCTTGCCCATGAGGCATGGTTCGCAAGCATCAAGTGATTCATAATCAAGTGATTCCAAAATCCCATCAGTATGGAGTTTCTTCATGCGCTTTACACCAATATGACCTAAACGGCAGTGCCACAAATAAGTTGCACTATCATTATTAACTTTGCATCTTTTGGCTTCATTATTATGAATATGTGTATCACTACGATCGAGATCCAACAAACCATTTTTGTTGGTGTGTATGACCATAGAAGGTTTTTATTCATGTTAAACAGAACAACAATTCTTCTCTAACTTAAATGAATAACCGTATTGCAATAAACATGATCAAATCATATTCCTGCTCAACGCAAACACCAAATAACACTTATTTAGTTTCAACACTAATCTCGAAAGTATAGGGAGTGTGCGATGATGATCATATCAATTTTGGAACTACTTCCAACACACATCGTCACCTCGCCTTTTACTAGTCTCTGTTTATTCTGCAACTCCCGTTTCGAGTTACTACTCTTTAGCAACTGAACCAGTATCAAATACTGAGGGGTTGCTATAAACACTAGTAAGTACACATCAATAACATGTATATCCAATATACCTTTGTTCACTTTGCCATCCTTCTTATCCACCAAATACTTGGGGCAGTTTCGCCTCCAGTGACCAGTCCCTTTGCAGTAGAAGCACTTAGTCTCAGGCTTAGGTACAGACTTGGGCTTCTTCACTTGAGTAGCAACTTGCTTGCCGTTCTTTTTGAAGTTCCCTTTCTTCCCTTTGCGCTTTTCTTGAAACTAGTGGTCTCGTCAACCATCAACACTTGATGTTTTTCTTGATTTCTACCTTCGTCGATTTCAGCATCACGAAGAGCTCGGGAATTACTTTCGTCATCCCTTGCATACTATAGTTCATCACGAAGTTCTACTAACTTGGTGATGGTGACTAGAGAATTCTGTCAATCACTATTTTATCTATAAGATAAACTCCCACTTGATTCAAGCGATTGTAGTACCCAGACAATCTGAGCACATGCTCGCTAGTTGAGCGATTCTCCTCCATCTTTTAGCTATAGAACTTGTTGGAGACTTCATATCTCTCAACTCGGGTATTTGCTTGAAATATTAACTTCAACTCCTGGAACAGCTCATATGGTCCATGACGTTCAAAACGTCTTTGAAATCCCGATTCTAAGCCGTTTAAGCATGGTGCACTAAACTATCAAGTATTCATCATATTGAGCTAGCCAAACGTTCATAACGTCTGCATCTGCTCCTGCAATAGGTCTGTCACCTAGCGGTGCATTAAGAACATAATTTTTCTGTGCAGCAATGAGGATAATCCTCAGATCACGGATCCAATCCGCATCTTTGCCACTAACATCTTTCAACATAATTTTCTCTAGGAACATATCAAAATAAACACAGGGAAGCAACAACGCGAGCTATTGATCTACAACATAATTTGCAAAATACTATCAGGACTAAGTTCATGATAAATTTAAGTTCAATTAATCATATTACTTAAGAACTCCCACTTAGATAGACATCCCTCTAATCCTCTAAGTGATCACGTGATCCATATCAACTAAACCATGTCCGATCATCACGTGAGATGGAGTAGTTTCAATGGTGAACATCACTATGTTGATCATATCTACTATATGATTCACGCTCGACCTTTCGGTCTCCGTGTTCCGAGGCCATATCTGTTATATGCTAGGCTCGTCAAGTTTAACCTGAGTATTCCGCGTGTGCAACTGTTTTGCACCCGTTGTATTTGAACGTAGAGCCTATCACACCCGATCATCACGTGGTGTCTCAGCACGAAGAACTTTCGCAATGGTGCATACTCAGGGAGAACACTTATACTTTGATAATTTAGTGAAGGATCATCTTATAATGCTACCGTCAAACAAAGCAAGATAAGATGCATAAAGGATTAACATCACATGCAATCAATATAAGTGATATGATATGGCCAACATCATCTTGTGCTTGTGATCTCCATCTCCGAAGCACCGTGCTTGTGATCTCCATCTCCGAAGCACCGTCATGATCACCATCGTCACCAGCGTGACACCTTGATCTCCATCGTAGTATCGTTGTTGTCTCGCCAACTTTTGCTTTTACTACTATCGCTACCGCTTAGTGATAAAGTAAAACTATTACATGGCGATTGCATCTCATACAATAAAGCGACAACCATATGGCTCCTGCCAGTTGCCGATAACTCGGTTACAAAACATGATCATCTCATACAACACATTATATCACATCATGTCTTGACCATATCACATCACAACATGCCCTGCAAAAACAAGTTAGACGTCCTCTACTTTGTTGTTGCATATTTTACGTGGCTGCTACGGGCTTAGCAAGAACCGTTCTTACCTACGCATCAAAACCACAATGATAGTTTGTCAAGTTGGTGTTGTTTTAACCTGCGCAAGGACCGGGCGTAGCCACACTCGGTTCAACTAAAGTGAGAGAGACAGACACCCGCCGGTCACCTTTAAGCAACGAGTGCTCGCAATGGTGAAACCAGTCTCGCGTAAGCGTACGCGTAATGTCGGTCCGGGCCGCTTCATCTCACAATACCGCTGAACCAAAGTATGACATGCTGGTAAGCAGTATGACTTATATCGCCCACAACTCACTTGTGTTCTACTCGTGCATAGCATCAACGCATAAAACCAGGCTCGGATGCCACTGTTGGGGAACGTAGTAATTTCAAAAAAATTCCTACGCACACGCAAGATCATGGTGATGCATAGCAACGAGAGGGGAGAGTGTTGTCCACGTACCCTCGTAGACCGACAGCGGAAGCGTTATCACAACGCGGTTGATGTAGTCGTACGTCTTCACGATCCGACCGATCAAGTACTGAACGCACGGCACCTCCGAGTTCTACACACGTTCAGCTCGATGACGTCCCTCGAACTCCGATCCAGCCGAGTGTTGAGGGAGAGTTTCGTCAGCACGACGGCGTGGTGACGATGATGATGTTCCACCGACGCAGGGCTTCGCCTAAGCTCCGCAACAGTATTATCGAGGTGTAATATGGTGGAGGGGGGCACCGCACATGGCTAAGAGATCTCAAGGATCAATTGTTGTGTCTCTGGGGTGCCCCCTGCCCCCGTATATAAAGGAGCAAGGGGGAGGCAGCCGGCCAAGGGGAGAGGTGCGCCTTAGGGGGGAGTCCTACTCCCACCGGGAGTAGGACTCCTCCTTTCCTTGTGGGAGTAGGAGAAGGGAAGGGGGAAGGAGAAAGAAGGAAGGGTGCGCCCCCTTCCCTAGTCCAATTCGGACCAGACCATGGGGAGGGGTGCGGCCACCTTTTGAGGCCTTTCTCTCCTTTCCCATATGGCCCATTAAGGCCCAATACGAATTCCCGTAACTCTCCGGTACTCCGAAAAATACCCGAATCACTCGGAACCTTTCCGAAGTCCGAATATAGTCGTCCAATATATCGATTTTTTACGTCTTGACCATTTCGAGACTCCTCGTCATATCCCCGATCTCATCCGGGACTCCGAACTCCTTCGGTACATCAAAACTCAATAAAACTGTCATCGTAACGTTAAGCGTGCGGACCCTACGGGTTCGAGAACTATGTAGACATGACCGAGACACGTCTCCGGTCAATAACCAATAGCGGGACCTGGATGCCCATATTGGCTCCCACATATTCTACGAAGATCTTTATCGGTCAGACGGCATAACAACATACGTTGTTCCCTTTGTCATCGGTATGTTACTTGCCCGAGATTCGATCGTCGGTATCTTAATACCTAGTTTAATCTCGTTACCGGCAAGTCTCTTTACTCGTTCCGTAACACATCATCCCGCAACTAACTCATTAGTCACAATGCTTGCAAGGCTTATAGTGATGTGCATTACCCAGTGGGCCCAGAGATACCTCTCCGACAATTGGAGTGAGAAATCCTAATCTCGAAATACGCCAACCCAACAAGTACCTTTGGAGACACCTGTAGAGCACCTTTATAATCACCCATTTACGTTGTGACGTTTGGTAGCACACAAAGTGTTCCTCCGGTAAACGGGAGTTGCATAATCTCATAGTCATAGGAACATGTATAAGTCATGAAGAAAGCAATAGCAACATACTAAACGATCCGGTGCTAAGCTAACGGAATGGGTCAAGTCAATCACGTCATTCTCCTAATGAGGTGATCCCGTTAATCAAATGACAACTCATGTCTATGGCTAGGAAACATAACCATCTTTGATTAACGAGCTAGTCAAGTAGAGGCATACTAGTGACACTCTGTTTGTCTATGTATTCACACATGTATTATGTTCCCGGTTAATACAATTCTAGCATGAATAATAAACATTTATCATGATATAAGGAAATAAATAATGCCTCTAGGGCATGTTTCCTTCACGGCTGCCCGAAGGCGGCCGAGTCCCAGAAGCCGGCATCAAGGCAAGCCGACTCCTAGTGGGCGGCTTCTTGAGAAGCCGGCCCCTAGCAGTCGGCCCGTGGCGCCAACGAAGCCTGCGCCCTCATCAAGAAAGACAAGATAGGGAGTGGCTACAACGTAGCCCATCCCCTCCCCCCGATCCAGGGACGGGCGTGGCCATAGTGCACCGTACCAGCGGAGATCTCTGCCCGGCGCGGCACTGTTGCCACTCCACCCCTGACGTCAGCACAAGTAGGCGGGGCCCTGCTCCCACGACGGCCTGTCGGTACGGCCAGGGGACGACGGGCCCCACCGATCAGCGAGAGCCCGGAAGATGGCTAGAGCCCCACCAGTAAGATCCGAGGGAGGTTGGCCTCCAGCAGTCGGCCAGCCCCTTCCTCGGGCCCCACGCTCCATTAACCAGACGAGACGCAGAGTGGCTACAGTAATCGCCCGCCAGGCGGCGGGGCTGTAGCCACGCTCCCCTGACCAAGCCTACGTCATTAACATCACGGCTACAGTGATCAGCAGCCGACAGGACCCGTGAGCAGCGGAGGCGGCCTGTCGGCCCCGTACCAGACCAGTTGGCGGGGCCCACCGGGTGGCGGGCCCCAGCAGTCGGCGGATAAGCCGGCAACCAGAGAGACTGACAGCCGGGTCCTACACCCGGCCGGATTACTATTGTACCCCTGGGGGTAGGCCTATATAAACCCCCCAGGGCACCCATGCCAAGGGTTCCCAACCTGTTAGAACTAGACCAACCCATAGAGAAAGGAGAGAGCTAGCCTTGCCTTCTCGTACCTCTAGCATACAGCTCGAGGAGCACCATTGTATTCACTTGTGCCTTAGTGATCATGCGGAGACCCCGCAGAGCAGGACTAGGGGTGTTATCTCCTAGGAGAGCCCCGAACTTGGGTAAAGTGCGCCGGCGTTCGTCTCTACGCCTTATGCCGCTTCCAGGCACTGGCGACGTTCTACTCGTTCCCACCATGATAAGCCATCCATTGGCATATGTCGCACCCAACCCCCGACATTTGGCGCCCACCGTGGGGCGAGGTCCACCGTCGTCTGGAGACCTGTTCTGGACGGGAACCTTGTTCCTTCCCGGCGAGCGCAGCCAGTCCGGCACGCCAGACGGAGTCTGCACCGACGCGCTGCATGGCGCGGAGGTCGCCTGCGCGGCGAGCTGCCTCGCTGATCTTGTTGGCGAGGTTCGCCTCTCCGACGAGCCTGCGTCTGACGCGGGCACTGATTGTCCCGAGAGCCGCCTCGTCAGCCTCCTCGATCAGCTCCATGTCGCCAGCGAGCCTGCTGTCGACTTGGAGTCTGTTGGCTCCACCGACCCAATGCTTGACGACTCTGACACTGCGTCGTTTGACGCGTTCCCTGCCAACGTGGTGGTCTACGACGAGCCGCTCTCTCGCGCGGAGAGCGGCGAAAGCGCCGTCACGGAGGTGCTTGTCATCGGCCACATCGATCACTCCGACGGAGGTGCTCACGACCCACTCGATGCGGCACTGCAAGACCTGACAGCGCCTATTCCAGAAGACGCCGACGCCGAGACGCTGGAAGCGCCCCACGTCCAGCTCGTCGAGAGCGGCAAGAAGCTGGCCAACATGAGACGCCTGTCGGAGGCCTACCAGCGCGAGATGGACCGCGCTGTGGGTGGCACGCCGGCTCCTGATGGGCCTTGCCGCATCGGCACGGTCCGGCAACGCGGCGTGGCCAGCGCCAGCCTGTTTGGGGCAGATCGCCCGTCTACGCCACGCCAGCGAAAAACATATGAGCTGCCCAGGCGGCAGCAGAAGAGCTGGACAAGTTCGAGGGTGAAGAGCATTGCCAGATGGCGGAGCGCGTCCAGCGACTCCTCGACGCGGCTGCTGAGCAGCACGAGGCCAGCTGCCGCACTGAAGTGCCCAACCGGCGAAATGACGATCCGCCTCCCCGCCGAGATCAAGGCGCGACCTCCCGGACGCCGACTGGTGGCGCCCGCGGAAGAAGAGACATGGAGCCGGCTGCCAGCCGCAGCCGGACTCGCATCATTATCGAGCGCAACCAAGACGGCCGCCCAAGAGCAGTGGAACGACTGCCCGCCTCCTCCCCTCGCAGGGAAAGGCGCGTCTCCCCGCCGCTTGTTGAACACCCGACACTCTTCGACCGCCTTGGCCGTCGAGAAGGAGTCGGAGAGAACGATGCCCGCCACCGGATCGACCGTCTCAACCGATCCCTGGCGCTAGAAGAAGAATATGAGCTGGGTCCGCCTTGTTTTGGCCCCCGCATTCGAGAGGAGCCCTTCCCCAAAGGGTTCACACTCCCGAGAGACACGCCCAAATACACTGGCTCCGTGAAGCCGGAAGACTGGCTGGTCGACTACTCCACAGCCGTCAGCATCGCGAACGGCAACAAGCGCGTCGCCGTGAAGTATGTTCCGCTCATGCTCCAGGGCACTGCCCGGACAAGGCTGAACAGCCTGAAGCCCCGCAGCATCAATAGTTGGGTTGACTTCACCGAAGCCTTCGTCCGCAACTTCACCAGCACATACAAGCGGCCGCCCAAGCCTCGCCAACTCTCCTTGTGCATCCAAGGCCCCAACGAGTCGACTCATGACTACCTCACAGGCTGGGCTGAGCTCTGCAACTCTTGCGAGGGCGTGCATGAGGTGCAGGCCATCGAGTACTTCACCGCCGGGTGCCGAGAGGGCACCCTCCTCAAGCACAGGCTTCTCTGTGACGAACCGGCGACCCTCGACGAGCTGCTGATCATAGCAGATAAAGATGACACGGCCGACTCCTCCATGAAGGCAGAGATCCAAGTTGATGCATCTGGCAAAGTGGCCCCTCTAGCTCCACGGACCCCAGCGGGCGACACGAGTCGGCGCCAGCAACCGAGCGAAAACAAGCGCAAGGCCATGCAGCCGACTTCCACAAGCCGGAAGGTGGCGACAGTCGAAGACCAGCAGCCAGAAGGGCAGCCTCCATCCAAGCGCCAGAAGGGCAGCAAGCCCAATTGGTTGCCTGCTTTCTCGTATGACAGCACGGGGCTTATGTCGTGTTCACCAGCGTGGCCGACGATAAGCACAGCGGACGGCAACGACAACAAGAAGTAAATGCAGTAGCATCAGAGACCCCCGACTTCATGCATTGGTCCGAGAAGCCCATCAACTGGAGCACAGCCGACCACCCGGAAGTGATGCCCAATCCCGGCTCCTACGCCCTGGTTCTGGATGCCACCTTTGCCACTGATAAGCGAGCTGCTCGCTTTTCCCGAGTTCTGATAGATGGCGGCAGCAGCATCAACATCCTGTACAAGGATACCATGGAGAAGTTAGGAATCAAGCAAAGGCAGCTTCAGCCCAGTTGGACTGTATTCCATGGCATAGTTCCTGGCCTTTCCTGCTCACCAATCGGCAAGATCCAGATAGACGTCCTCTTCGGAGACAAAGATCATTTCCGCCGAGAGCCAGTCTGGTTTGACGTGGTGGACCTTGAGAGCCCATACCATGCACTACTTGGCCGGCCTGCTCTGGCCAAGTTCATGGCAGTCCCCCACTATGCTTACCTCAAGATGAAGATGCCGAGTTCCAAGGGAATTCTGACCATATCCGGGGACTACAAGAAGTCGTCTGCTTGTGCGGCAGATAGCAGTCGGCTGGCCGATTCCCTTGTGATCGTAGACGAGAAACGGCTCCTTGACCGAGTTGTGGCGATGGCAGGCAAGCAGCCGAAAATGTCACTCAACCCCAAGGAGTCGGAATGCGAGGGCTCGTTCAAGCCGGCCAAAGAGACAAAGAAGATACCCTTGGACCCGGAGCACCCGGAGAGGCACGCTGTCATAGGTGCGAACCTTGACAGCAAATAGGAAGGCGAGCTCGTCGATTTCCTCCGTGAGAATCGGGATATCTTTGCATGGTCTCCCAAGGACATGCCGGGTGTTCCGACGGATTTCGCCGAGCACAAGCTACATGTCCGGTCTGATGCCAAGCCGGTCAGGCAGCCCTTGCGCCGCCTGTCAGAAGAGAAGAGAAGAGTCGTTGGAGAAGAGATAGCCCGGCTGCTGGCAGCCGGCTTTATCATGTAAGTATTCTTTCCAGAATGGCTGGCCAACCCAGTCCTTGTGTTGAAGAAAAACAAGCAGTGGCGCATGTGTATAGATTATACCAGCCTCAACAAAGCCTGCCCCAAGGACCCCTTTGCTTTGCCAAGAATTGACCAAGTGATAGACTCCATAGCGGGATGCGAGCTATTGAGTTTCATGGATGCATACTTAGGGTATCACCAGATCAAGCTGAACCCGTCCGACAGACTGAAGACCGCCTTCATCACACCATTTGGAGCCTTCTGCTACTTGATCATGACGTTCGGCTTGAGGAATGCCGGCGCCACGTTTCAACGTTGCATGGAGAAGTGCCTCCTCAAACAACTCGGCAGAAACGCCCACGTTTATGTGGACGATGTTGTGATGAAGACGGAGAAGCGTGGAACGCTGCTAGAAGACCTTTGAGAACTTGCGCCGATTTCAAATCAAGCTCAACCCGGAGAAATGCGTCTTCGGAGTACCAGCCGGCCAGCTTCTTGGATTCCCGGTCTCAGAGCGCGGCATAGAGTGCAACCCTGTGAAGATCAAGGCCATCGAGAGGATGGAAGTGCCCACCCGACTGCTGGATGTGCAGAAGTTCACCGGCTGTTTGGCGTCCATCAGCCATTTCATCAGTCGGCTCGGAGAGAAGGCTCTTCCCCTGTACCAGCTCATGAAGAAGACCACTTTTTTCGAGTGGAACGACAAGGCAGATGAAGCTTTTCTCCAGCTCAAGAAGATGTTGACCACTCCACCTGTCCTGGCGGTTCCGACTCCTAAAGAGCCTATGCTCCTCTACATCACCACCACCAGCCGGGTGGTCAGCACAGTCATAGTGGTAGAACGCAAGGAAGAAGGCAAGGCACTACCAGTCCAGAGACCGGTGTATTACCTGAGTGAAGTGCTGTCAGCCTCCAAGCAAAACTACCCCCATTATCACAAGATGTGCTACGGCGTGCACTTTGCCGCCAAGAAATTGAAGCCGTATTTTCAAGAGCACCCAATCACCGTGGTCTGCACAGCTCCACTAGCCGAGATCATTGGAAGCCGAGACGCTTCAGGCCGTGTGGCCAAATGGGCCATTGATTTGGCCCCCTACACCATCTACTACCAGCCTCGCACCGCCATCAAGTCACAAGCACTGGCAGACTTCCTCGTCAACTGGGCCGAGACCCAGTACCTGCTGCCAGCGCCTGACTCCACCCATTGGCGGATGCATTTTGATGGTTCCAAGATGCGCACCGGTTTGGGAGCCGGCATCGTCCTCACCTCTTCCAAAGGCGACAAGCTCAGATATGTGCTGCAAATCCATTTTGTCGCCTCCAACAACGTCGCTGAATACGAGGCACTCATTCACGGGCTCCGGCTTGCCAAAGAACTCGGCATTCGCCGGATCCTGTGCTATGGTGACTCTGATTTGGTGGTCCAGCAGTCGTCGGGTGACTGGGACGCCAAGGATGCAAACATGGCAAGCTACTGCTTCCTCGTACAACAACTCAGTGGATACTTTGAAGGATGCGAGTTTCTCCATGTGCCAAGGAATGACAATGAGCAAGCAGATGCCTTGGCATGAATCGGTTCCACCCGTCAAGCAATACCAACCGGCGTCGCCCTACGACGCCTCCTCAAGCCATCTGTCAAGCCATCGGCAATGTCGGATTCCATCTTTGTGCCGTCGGATCCGACTTGAGGACCCCAGCAGCTGGCACAAGGAATTCGACAGGCGACTCGGGGACTGCAACAGCCGCGCCCAGCCCGGGGACTTCAGAACCCGGCTCGAGGACTACAGCAGTCGGTTCGGGGACTTCAGAACCCGGCTCGGGGACTGCAGCAGTTGGCTTGGGGACTTTAGAACCCGGCCCGGGGACTGCAGCAATCGGCCCGGGGACTTCATCAACTCAGCAAGCGGCAGCTGACTCCAACCCGCCACCTCCCGGCCCAACCGCCCTCGTGCATGTAGCAGTCGAAGAAACCGCAGCACCTTCATGGGCCCAACCCATCCTCAACTTCCTGGTGCACAAAGCGCTGCCGACTGATGAGATCTCGGCCCGGCAAGTGCAACGCCGGGCAGCAGCATACACCATAGTCAACAGAGAGCTTGTGAGGCGCAGTGTCACTGGAGTTTACCAGCGCTGCGTAGAGCCGGAGCAAGGCCAAGCAATCCTCAAAGATATTCATCAAGGCGAATGTGGTCATCATGCGGCTTCAAGAGCACTCGTGGCCAAAACTTTCTGCCATGGTTTTTTCTGGCCGTCTGCTTTAGAAGACGCTAAAGACTTGGTCCAGAAATGCAAAGGGTGCCAGAAATTCCGCTCCAAGCCACATCAGCCGGCTTCTGCACTCAAGACCATCCCCATTGCTTGGCCCTTTGCCGTCTGGGGCCTGGACATGCTGGGACCATTCAAGACTGCACGAGGTGGCATGACTCATCTGCTTGTCGCAGTGGACAAGTTCACCAAGTGGATAGAAGCAAAACCAATCAAGAAGCTGAATGGTCTGACTGCTGTGACTTTCGTTTCCGACATCACCATCCGGTATGGCATACCACACAGCATCATCAGCGACAATGGGACAAACTTTGCCAAAGGCGCCTTGGCCCGTTTCTGTGCGACACAGGGCATCCGACTGGACTTAGCGTCCGTTGCCCATCCGCAGTCAAACGGCCAGGTAGAGCGAGCAAACGGCCTTATTTTGTCCGGCATCAAGCCACGACTAGTCGAGCCTCTAGAGCGTTCGGCCGGCTGCTGGCTCGATGAGCTGCCTCCCGTCCTCTGGAGCCTGCGCACAACTCCGAACAAATCAACCGGCTTCACGCCTTTCTTCCTCGTCTACGGTGCAGAAGCTGTCATCCCGATGGACATAGAATTTGACTCTCCTCGAGTCACCATGTACACCAAAGAGGAAGCAGAAGAAGCGCGATAAGACGGCATCAATCTTCTGGAAGAGGGCCGGCTGTTGGCACTCAGCTGGTCCAGCATCTACCAGTAGAGCCTGCGCAGATACTACAACTGGAAGGTCAAGCCGAGATCTTTCCAAGAGGGAGACCTTGTGCTCTGGCTGATCCAGCGAACAGTCGGCCAGCACAAGCTCTCAGCGCCTTGGGAAGGCCCCTTCATCATCAGCAAAGTGTTGGGCAATGACTCCTACTACCTGATCGACGCCCAGAAGCCTCGAGCGCGCAAGAGGGACGACTCCGGCAAGGAGACAGAGCGGCCATGGAATGCAAATCTTCTCCGAAGATTTTACAGTTAATGCAGTATGTGCCATGCTACCTTTTGTATTAAAGTACGAAGGCTCCGGGTCCCCCGAGAAGAGCTCGGGGACTGCCCTCTTTTATCTATATGATAAAAATTATGCCTACGAATGTGTTATTCCCTTCGTGCCATTTGGCACCGGGTCCGACCAGTCGGCCCAGGGACTCGCCGCCTTGTACTATGAAATGCTTCCTGTAGCCGGACAAGTAATGTGCTCGCACTTAAGCCGTCTCCTGCCAGAAGCCGCAGCTCGCAGAGCGACTGTCTGGTGGGTAGGAGAAAGGCACGAAGAGTGCCCATGTGAAAAATGGCTAAGGACCCAAAGCATGTGCATAGTTCAGGCCGGCTTCCTGCCTCTGCGACCGGCTGTTGAGCAGCCGGCCGGCCGGCTTCTACTTAACTTGCTAAAATGTTCTAAAACGGCTAAGTACTCGCCTCCCCGGAAGTAGCTAAGTGCTTGACCCAGCCGCAGTCGGCAGAGCGGCTGTTCGGTTGGCAAGACGACAACCAAGGGAAGGCGGCAAAGGAAAAAGCCAAAGAGCAGCAAGCAAGAAAAAATAGAACTCAGAAAAATATTTACATAGCAAAGGCCCTTGGCCGATATTTAACGGAAGTTTAAAGATACACCCCGCGGGACTGATAAGCAGGTAAAGCAAAAGATAAGCTGGCGTCTTAGGGAGCGGCAGACGGGTTCGGTGGATCGGAGGAGTCGGTGGCACCGGTTGGTTGAGCGGCCGGCTGGTCAGTCTCTGCTTGGTCGTTTCCAGTGGCAGCCGGCTCGCTTGGGCGTGCCTCGTTGCTGGAGGCACGGTCGAGCTGAGGTTGGCCGTCCGCTCCGACCTCTGGTGCCTCCTCTTCGCCTTCCTCCTCCTCCTCGCCTTCTTCATCGCCGCTGGAGCCGATTACCTCGGCCGAGTCCTCGCCGTCCTCTGGGTTCAGCCCGAACCATTCTGGTGGCGCCTCGGCACCGTTTTTGACTCGCTCCGGGACGAAGACACTGGTGTCGGTGTACTCGGCGATTGCCGCCGCACGCTTGACAAGATCATCTTCCACGACCACCAACTCCTCCTGAGCCTCCAGCCAAAACGTGGCTAACTGGGCTAGACTCAGCCCAGGATACCACGCCTTGATGAATTCCAAGGCCCGGCGCGCTCCAGCCCGAGTCAAGGAGCCCTTCCAGGCTTCAAGACGGCCGGCCGCCACCTCCAGCCAGTCGGCAGTCCGACTCGAAGTGCGCGGTGCGGGCATGTCCGGCCACAGGGCGGCGATCGCCTAGGCGCCGACACGCTGAAGGCGGCACAACATCCGGTGAGCTGGCCGAAGACGGGCCTCGATGCTCAGGAGCTGTTCACTAAGGGTTGGGGGGGCGTCGGCAGCGACGTGTGCGCCTTCCGCCCTCCGTCTTTCGCGATCGGCTTCAATGGCTTGATTGGCGGCGTTGGAGTGACCAGGGAAGAAGTCTGCCAAGACAGAAAGCAAAAAACCAAAGTTAGAGACAAGAGGCCGGCTCGACCAGCAGCCGGCAGCTCAAAGAAGGAAAAAGAGGGAAGCTCACCATCGACTATGTCTTCGATCTCGTGAAAGCCGGAAGTCAGCATCGCCTTCCTGTCGGTCCAGGCGGAGCGTTCGGTCGCGAACTAAGCAAGGAGGCCGGTCTCCTTGTCTTCCGGCTCCTTCTGGACCTTCTTGAGGAGCTCCACTTGCTCTGCCAGTTGCGCGACCAGCTGGTCACACTCTTCAGCCAGCTTGCCGCATTCCTCCTCCTTAGCACGCAACGCGGTGTTGGCTTCGCCCAGCTAGTGCTGCAAGGTGGCGTTGGCCTCTGCAGAAGAAAAGAAGAAGGGAAAGGCATCAGTAGCCAGCAGAGAAGAGGCAGAGTCGCCGGGGAGATCCGGCCCGACTGCTCAGCAGTCGGCCCGAATCTCGGGGATTATAGCCCGCGGGTGCGCCAGCGCGCCACCGCGGAGAAACGAGTCATCAAAATCAACAGAAAAAGAACAGTTGCCGGGGAGATCCGGCCCGACTACTCAGTAGTCGGCCTAGATCTTGGGGACTACAGCCCGCGGGTGCGCCAGCGCGCTCCCACAGAGAAAGAAGAAGACTTACTTCGGCTCTCCGACAAGTCCGCAGCGCGTTGATCTAGCTCCTGGACCTTGGAGTTGAAGGCGGCAGCACGAAGGTTATGATAATCCTACAACAAGGATATCAGCACTCAAAGCCTACTAATTAAAGTTCTGAGCTGCCTGCTGAGCAGCCGGCCCGGAACTCGGGGACTACACCCAGTGGGTGCGCTGACGCGCCCCCACGAAGCAACACCAAAGTTAGAAACGAAGAAGCAAGAAGCATACCCGGATGGCCTCTCGCGATGCCAGGAACGTCTTGTTGCAGTGCTTGATGGCATCGGCTTCGGCGCGGAGTTTGGCTCGAACATCCAGGATCGCCTTGTTCAGAGGGCCCGTCCCGCCTCCCCGCACCCACCCAGTGGGCACGGCGCGGGTCACCTCGGTGTCCGGGATCGAGGAGGTCGCGGCGCCGACCTCCAGCGGGCGTGGCGCCGAAGCCGCCTTCGCAGGTCGGCGGCGCGTCGGTGTGCCGACCTCAAGAGTCAGGACTGTCGCCACCTCGTTTTCAGTTGGCGGCACCGGCAGGTCCGCCGGCTGCTCGCCTTGCGCGCTCCCGGACGGCGGCGGTGGAGGCACAATCACGTCCGGCATAGCGACGTCACCGCCATCCCTCTCCATGACCGGGTGCTCGTCGCCGCCCTCCCCAGTCCGCGCCACGAACTCCGAAGGTGGCGGCGTAGAGTTCAGGGGAGTGATGAATATCACCGACTGGCCGTGCGCGGCCTCCTCGGCCTGCTTCTTCGCCGCATCGGTCGCCTCGGCCTCCGCCAGCTTCTTCAGGGCGGCAGCCTCCGCCTGCTCCGCTTCCGCCTTCTCCAGGCAGGCGGCTTCCCGTTCCTCGCGCACTTCTCGCGCGTTCCGCTCCGTCGCCTCCCGGAGGTCGGCGGCCAGATCGATCCGCCGAGTGGTGGCGGAAGTCTCCGCCGACCCCACAATGGAGCCGGCGGCCGACTTCTCAAGAGAAAGTGGAGCCCTAGATCAAGGGAGACAAAACAAAGAAACTCAGACAAGATCGGCAAGGAAGGAGAAAGTATGAGATAAAGGCGGTACTTACGCGGAAACCAGCTGCGGCTTCTTCACCTCCTTGCGGAAGCGGATGGCCTTTGCGGCCGCCTCGTCCCGCTTGGTCGCCGCGGCCGAGCCCTTGGGCTTCTTCGGCCGGCTGCC
Source organism: Triticum aestivum (assembly GCF_018294505.1). NCBI lineage: Eukaryota > Viridiplantae > Streptophyta > Magnoliopsida > Poales > Poaceae > Triticum > Triticum aestivum. The sequence continues at coordinate 64,182,984 of NC_057796.1, forward strand.
GAACAAGCTCGGTGCGGCCCTGCGTTTCTACGCGCCACCTTGGGCATCCGGCGTGGCAGACGAGCTCGCGCCTGGTTGGCCGGGCCTTGGCTGGTGGCGCGGGGCGACTTCCCCCGCATCATCGTCGGGCCAGTCTTCAAGGCTGGCTCCGAGCCTCGAGCCGCCCGCCTCGCTGCCTCCTCCCTCGGCGTCGTCCTCCAAGGCCGCCGCCCCCAAGTCGGGGTCGTCGATGTGGCTCTCCGCTCGGTCGGGGAGGAATTGGCGCTCCGGCCCCGTGGCGCCGGCTGCCGGCTGGAGGAGGGGGCTCTGTTCAAAGGCTGAATTGGTCAGGTCAGACAGGCCAGACCCGGCAGAAAAAAAGATAGAGAAAAAGAAGGATAACTTACCATAGGGGGGGGGTCGGCACGCGAGTACGGCTCCTTGCCAAACCGCCACTCCTCAGTGAGCTCGCAGTTCGCAAGATAGTTCACCATAGGAGCTACCTCTACGTGAGGCATCTCCTTGGTGCACAGCTGGCTTGGGTCCCGATGCCCGCTCATCTGGCAGATCATGTGAGGGTGGCTCTGGAGCGGGAGCACTCGGCACGCCACGAAGGCGGACAGCAAGTCGGGCCCAGTCAGGCCCTCCGACTGTGTCAGCACTCGGACCCGCGCGATGGCGGCGGCTCCAGCAGGCGACAGCGTCTTGGCCCGGTACGATCAGTTGGGCTACCTCCCAGCCGGCGGGCCGGCTTCGTAAGCCGGCAAGTTGACCCAGTCACCCTCGGGGAAGACGCTCTTCACGTAGAAGTACGACCGCTGCCACATCTTCACCGACTTGATCAGCGGGATGGGAGGAAACGGATTTTCGGCCGCCGGCCTCCGCACGATGATAAACGCGCCACATTGAGCCGGCACGCCCGCGACGAGGGTGCCGAGCTTGATGTAGAAGAACTCCCCTAGAGCTCGATGGTGGGGAGGACGCCGAGGAAGCCTTCGCAGTGGGTGACGAAGGCAGACAACAGCACCACCGTGTTCGAGGTGAGGTGGTGCGGCTGAAGACCGTAGAACTCAAGGAAGGATCGAAAGAAGCTGCTCGCCGGCAGGCCGAGGCCACGCAGGCAGTGTGAGCGGAAGACGACCCGCTCGCCCTCCTCCGGCGACGGCAAAATTTCCCTCTTCGGCGTGAGGCGGACCCTCACGTGGTCCTTGCTGGGCAGCCGCCGCGTCTGGCGGAGGAAGTCGATGTGGTCATCATGAACCTCAGAGCCGTCCCATGCTCCGGAGCGCGCCATGGGGGGCGTGGGGGTTGGAAGATGAGTTTATCGGAGATGAACCACCGCAGCGCTCAGCGTGGCTTGGAGGCGCTACGGCAAGAGGATGAAGAAGGAGGAAAGAATGGGAGGAGGGACGCGCATGCTCCGCCTTTCCCCCTCCTCCCCCTACTTATAGGCCTACGGGCTGCGAAGCCGAGGGGGCGATCGTGGGATTTACTGCGCCCACGATCCCACGCCCCCATGTTTATCGCACGAGTTACTACGCACAGTAACTCCGGGGAACCTCAACCGCCCACCTCGGCCGCAACGGATCCGCTCGCGTGCCGAGGCGTGGTAGTGGCAGGCCCTGCCAGCAGGCGCGTCCCATCGCGAGCGTGGGCTGGCAGACTGGCCCGGCCGCTCGACGCCACGTGACATGCCCACAACAAGCGGCAGCCTGGAGGCTTAGCAAGCACGCCACTTGGTTCCCGTCGCCGCATTCGAAGTTTAGATAGGTCAGGCTCGACGAGGCCGACTCCCGCCAGTCGGCTTGGCAGAAGACGGACGAAACTACACCTCGGCTCTCGGAGAAAGAAACTGCTGAGGTTCCTCGGCTGCTCAGCCGTGGCACCTCACCAGCTTCGGGGACTACTGTCGGAGTAATGGGCCATGGGTAGGCTAACCCGAGACCCAGAGTCTTTCAAGACATCAGGGCTGGCTGCGCCCCTCAAGGCCTCAAGACGAGGTGCCGCCTTCTGGTGGCCGGCTGGAGGAATAGCCGGCTGCCCGAAGGCGGCCGAGTCCCAGAAGCCAGCATCAAGGCAAGCCGACTCCTAGTGGGCTGCTTCTAGAGAAGTTGGCCCCTAGCAGTCGGCCCGTGGCGCCAACGAAGCCTGCGCCCTCATCAAGAAAGACAAGAAAGGGAGTGGCTATTGCGTAGCCCATCCCCCCGATCCAGGGATGGGTGTGGCCATAGTGCACCATACCAGCGGAGATCTCTGCCCGGCGCGGCACTGTTGCCACCCCACCCCTGACGTCAGCACAAGTAGGCGGGGCCCTGCTCCCACGACGGCATGTCAGTACGGCCAGGGGACGACGGGCCCACCGATCAGCGAGAGCCCGGAAGACGGCTAGAGCCCCACCAGTCAGATCCGAGGGAGGTCGGCCTCCAGCAATCGGCCAGCCCCTTCCTCGGGCCCCACGCGCCATTAACCAGACGAGACGCAGAGTGGCTACAGTAATCGCCCGCCAAGCGGCGGGGCTGTAGCCACGCTCCCCTGACCAAACCTGCGTCGTTAACATCACAGCTATAGTGATCAGCAGCCGACAGGACCCGTGAGCGGCGGAGGCGGCCTGTCGGCCCCGTACCAGACCAGTCGGCGGGGCCCACCGGGCGGCGGGCCCCAGCAGTCGGTGGAGAAGCCGGCAACCAGAGAGACTAACAGCCGGGTCCTACACCCGATCGGATTACTATTGTACCACTGGGGGGGTAGGCCTATATAAACCCCCCAGGGCACCCATGTAAAGGGTTCCCCACCTGTTAGAACTAGACCAACCCATAGAGAAAGGAGAGAGCTAGCCTTGCCTGCTCCTACCTCTAGCATATAGCTTGAGGAGCACCATTGTATTCACTTGTGCCTTAGTGATCATGCGGAGACCCCGCAGAGCAGGACCAGGGGTGTTACCTCCTAGGAGAGCCCCGAACCTGGGTAAAGTGCGCCGGCGTTCGTGTCTACGCCTTATCCCGCTTCCAGGCACCGGCGACGTTCTACTCGTTCCCACCATGATAAGCCATCCATTGGCATATGTCGCACCCAACCCTCGACAGATCAAGAGGGCTGAGAGGTAGAAAATGATGCACATGCAGCGACGTAGCGAGCTGGGGAAGTAGAGCTGAGGCGGTTTCGAAGGAAGATATACCTGAAGGTCGTCGGGATGTGGATAGGTGGGCGGCGGGAGGCCGGATCTGCCCACACTAGGGCAACGACGAAGGGATCGGAGGACCTCCCGCGTCGGTGCTCGGCCAGAGATAACGGTGCGGACGACAGTGGGTCTCCTCCCTCGCTATCGACGACGGCCTAAACGCTGCCCCTCCTCCCCTTCACCCGTGGAGGGGGATACGTCCGGATCTGTAACCAGCGGTGAGGATAGAAAGACAGTGTTACCACCCCTATCTTGTTTAGATCTGGAGAGGATGAGAGTGTGTGAATAGAGCAACCCTAGAAAGCAAGCGCGGAGGCTCCGGCCTATATATACGTAGTGAGGTAGTTTTCCTTTTTCACTCCATCAAAACAATCGTTTAAAATTGTGTACTACGTGCCAGGTCGCCATTATTTTTAGTTTTTGATTGTTTTTTTAGATAGCTACCCGCTTGTTCCAAGTGGTGTTACGGTGTGCCAGGTCGCACTTTGTATCGTTCAAGTCTGGTACAAGTCCCTCCATTAAATGAACAACCACCCCATCGTAAAAATTGTGAACAAGCCCATGGCTAAAATTATCGAAACGTGGGTTGCCCCAACCTGCATTATTATTTATATTTTCTACTCCCTCCGTTCCTAAATACAAGTCTTTTTTTATTAGCCACACCTAAGACAAGAATTTTTTATTAGCAGTGAACCCCACATGTCATAGACACAAAAAGTATGGCAAGATTCCCTTAGGCAAGCCAAAGTGTGTCTAAAAATTTGAGCAACTCAAGTTAGGCAAGTGTGGGAAAAATAATGTGGCAACATAAGACAAACATAGTCACAATCCAAATAGCCCCGTAATTTTTTGTGACATGCATGAAAATTTGGTTAGTTAAATTTGTAGTCAAAATTTGGCAAGGTGCATCAAATCAACACATGCAAGTATCAAAAGGGAAGTCACGGCATGCATGCATGCATTGTACTCCCTCCGTTTCCAAATATAAGTCTTTTTAGAGATTGCAACAAGTGACTACATACGAAGCAAAATATGTCTACATACATTCGTATGTAGTAGTCCATTTGAAATGTGTAAAAAGACTTATATCGAGTGCAGTGCCTTGATGTGTCGCATCAACTCGTACAAGACCGAGAAGTTTGATTACTACAACGCCCTCTCCCTCGCGGAGTGAGCTCCGGTGCCTTAACTGCACCTGCCTTTGGCTGCATGACAGGTGGGCCAACCACCTGTTGGGCCCACCTGTCATAGACGCAAAGGCAGGAGCATTAAGTCAATGAAGCTGCGTCCCTCCCTCGCGCATGAGCATGGTGGCTGGCAGGACTAGTAGGAGCTTTCGCTACACGCTTCTTGACGGCGGCGAACTTGCGGATGGAGTTGACCATCATGTCGTCCATGCGAGAGGCGAAGCCGGCATCGGCGAGGGCTACGACACCGGCGGTCGCCAGCACCATCTGGAAACGCTGCACGGTGCGGGGCCGCAGGCCGGCGCCTTGGATGATTTGGCACAGCCGACTACCGCTCGCGACCATCGCCTCCATAGGTGCTTCTGGCTTCTGGTCACTTGGTCTTGGATTAGAGTGAGCAGTGTTGCGCAGTGATTGAGAAAGAACATTTATTGTCAATCTAACCCTGCCATCCATACACCTCTTTGGTTTAGAGTTAGTTCAGGGTTAGAATCTAACTCTAACCTCTAACTGAGTTAGTAGAGTTCTCCTCGTCTCGGTTCATCGCCATCGTACTTACCCCATTTTTGTGTTTTCAGTATCCTGCGAATCAAAGAGGCCCTTAGACTGGTTTAGGTCTGGTAGTTTTTTATAAACATGTTATGTCCAAAATTTAATGAACGTGCTCCGGTTTCTACGAAAATAATCCGGTTTCATGTAGTAATTCATTTATTTATTTATTCTTCTGCAGGGGGTTTGCATGTAATTCGTGAGGTCTGAAATGTAAAGTACCCCGGCATATGCTCCGAGTCATGCATGCACTACGACCCAGATGCTCTATGTCCCACATGTCGGTGAAAAGGAGCACGTGGAAATAGCCTAGGAATACATATAGGAGGATAAATGTGTGAAAAAATATGTACAGTGAAGCGTAGCTGCGGTTCGAAAATGAGACCTAAAGTGATGACAGGTATAGGTCGCACACACCCAACTAGTGGTAGTACTACTAGACATACGACTGCTTTTTCCCTAAAAAAAGAGGTATGAGTGCTCAGTACTCCTATTCTATCAACGCGAGTCCCATCTGACAACAGCGTCTGTGCTACAGCTAGCTCTTCTCCCTCGTTTCTCTTTTCTAATTCTAAACTCAGCCGACGCCCAGTGGGCGGGGTGGGGATTTGCCGATGGTCGGTTTGGTCAACTACGGCCCCACCTCACAGTAAAAACGTTACTACTTTAATAAAAATGCCATATACTCCTATACTAATAAAACATTAAGGCCACGAGGCAATGCAGTGCTGGATATAGGAGGCAAGAAGAAGAGATGCATCCATCAACGACGTCCACCTCCTCGACTCAGGGCACCGGCCCACCGAACGGCGGCTAAGTAGCAGCGGCTTTCGTGGCCAGGTCAATGTGATTCTGAACAATGGCGTCCAAAGATTTCAGCCGCTGGAAGAAGGCCAACGTCTTTCTGTCCTCGCTGGCCTTGTAGTGGCCTATGTAGACGATTTCCTCGTAGACGTGGATGTGTAGGTCGATGGTTTCTTGCATGGCGAGGTGCTGCGTGACGAGCGCGGCCTCGAGGTGCACATTATTCATCGCGACCTCCGGCAACTGCAGGGCCACCAGGGCTTGAAAGAGTTCGTCACCATGGAGTTCGATGAGGGTGGCAGGCAATGAGGAGCCTGGGCGCACGGGCTAGAGCAGTACAGCAAGGTCGTCCGCGCGCTTCTTGACGGCGGCAAACTTGCGGATGGAGTTGACCATCATGTCGTCCATGCGAGAGGCGAAGCCGGCATCGGCGAGGGCTACAACGCCGGCGGTCGCCATCACCGTGTGGAAACGCTGCGCTGTGCGGGGCCACATGCCGGCGCCTTGGATGATTTGGCACAGCCGACTGCCGCTTGCGTCCATCGCCTCCATAGGTGCTTCTGGCTTCTGGTCACTTGGTCTTGGATTGGAGTGAGCAGTGTTGCACAGAGACTAAGGAGTAGATGGATTGGAGTAGTGGGGCGCCTTTATATGAGAATCCAAACTCTGTTGCATTCACATCTGCTGGCTCTATTCTGCTTCTCCAATTAATTCCCTCTGCATGTAGAGTAATTTGAGGATGCATCATTGACCGTTCAACGTCTCGGGAACCGCTACACTCTCCCTCCTTGGCATTCAAGCACATATGGAGGCGACTGCCGCTCGCGTCTATCGCGTGTCAGGAGACGTTCCTGTCGACGATGAGGTGCCTATGGTGACTTCGTAAATTTCAAGATGATAGTACTAGTATACTCAATATTGTGCACCGCGACCAAGGCCGAGAGGAAAACGGGAGAAGTACGTATTTATTTATGGTGTAGATTCACTCATTTTGCTCCATATGTACTCCGTCTCGGTGTAGTCTAGTCACTTGTTGAAATCTCTAGAAAGGCAAATACTCCTTTCTGGTTTACAGGGCTATACTAGCAAGTAGTACTACAATAGTGGGCTCACATAGCAATTTTGTCTCATGCAAGAGCCTGGCTATATGCTTGCTCCAAGGTTCGCAACTACCACGTTCGGGTTGCACTTGGCTCTTCGCCTCTTAGAGAATACGAACAATGATGTTACTACTACTGCTTCTACAGTATCGAATCCACTGTTGCATGTCCGTCCACCGCGAGCGGGAGGAATAGCTTGTTGTAGTACTATAATCAAAAGCATGTCCTCGTCTGCGAGCCACCGCGCGCATGGGCGAGGGAGAAGGCGTGTAGTAGTAAAATCAAGCTTCTCCTCGTTGTACGAGTTGACGCGACACATCATAGCACTGGCCCCACATGGTCGCCTCTAAACTTGGCTGAAAGACCCGCAGTGTACAATACTCCATTTGCTGCAACCTCTAACATTTACCCCACCACAAATTAAAATATATATTCCTGTCTTGACCAGATGACCTTGCAAACTAGAATCACCAGGATGACAGGTAGGGCCAGAAGATTATTTTAATCAAAAAAATATAGCATGGAGCCGACCCTAATGATTTTAAGCTTACAGGCACGGTACACGCTATCCTAGACTACTCTACACATGAAACTGCCACACGAGCGTTCGGGCTGCGCTTGGCTCTTCGCCTCTTTGGGAAATCAAACAAAATGATGGAGTACTACTGCAGTGGAGGAGTACTACAGTATGCTTCTGGCCATCTGACACCGATTGAACTGCTGCATGTCCACCGCGTACGGGAGGGAGAGCGTGTAGCGAACGAAAGCTACTCCTAGTCTTGCCAGCCACCACGCTCATGGGCGAGGGAGGGATGCAACTTCATTGACTTACTGCTCCTGCCTTTGCATCCATGATAGGTGGGCCCAATAGGTCGGTGGCCCACCTGTCATGCAGCCAAAGGCAGGCGCGGTTAAGGCGAGAGGGCATTGTAGTAATCAAACTTCTCGGTCTTGTACGAGTTGACGCGACACATCGAAGCACTGCACTAGATATATTTCAATAATTTGTGTTTACCAATGCATTAATTACAATGCATGCACGCATGCTGTGACTCTCCTTTTGATACTTCCATCTGTTGATTTAATGCACCTTGAAGTAGTATGAATATGTGACGGTAAAGCTTTGTAATGCCCTGGCCCTAATAAAGCGAGAGATGGTTGTGCACAAGGAGGGCGAGATCATGCAGACGGAAAAGGACCCGATGATGGAGCTCTCTATGGTCTCGATGGACCTCTCCTTGCTCCACTGTCCCTTGTGCCTCCGCCCCTTGAAGCCTCCAGTGTATGAGGTTCGAATACACCTCGTCCGTTTGGTTGATCGAGCAAGGTGCAGGTTTCTTGATTGATGTGTTGTTCGATTGATTTGTGCAGTGCAAGGGAGGGCACCTGGCTTGCGCGGACTGCCGCGTCGAGCGCCCCGGGAACCAGCGGCAGTGCCAAAAGTGCGAGCGCGGCGGTGGCTTCGACGTGCGGAACACAGCGGTGGACGCCGTCCTCTCCTCGGTGAGCGTGGAGTGCCCGCACGAAGGCTGTGGACTCTACGTCACTTACCACAAGCTCGCCGATCTCCAGAGCGCGTGTCCGCTCGCGCCCTGCAAATGCCCCGTGCCCGTCTGCGGCTACGAAGGCCCGCCGCCGTGGCTCTCCCACCACATCAGCACCGTGCATCCCATGCCCGTGCACAGGATCCAGTACGGCAAGGCGCTCCAGCTGCAAGTGCCACTGTCGGAGCCACGGCTCTTGCTGTTCGCGGAGGAGGGCGGCCGCGCGTTTTTCTTGGTCGGCGGCATGCTCGACATCAGCGCGCCTATCGACGTGTCGGTCGTCTGCATCAGAGCGGGGGCGTCCCCACTGCCGCACTACGTGGCCAAGCTGTGGGCGAACGGCCCGCCGGGGGAGCCCAAAGGCAGGACCGACGCCATCAAGGTGGAAACGGAGGTGACAAGAAGCAGGGATTCCGGTGACGTCGCTGTGCAGGAGCTAACCTTCATAGTTCCGCCCAAGCTGCTGGCCGGGGCTAAGCTGGTGTCCCTCCACATTCAGATTGACAAGCTCACGTCCTAAATGATTCTACAGTTCCTTCTGTTTATTTTAGTAATATGCTAATATAGGGGTTAGCTCGGTCTACTTTAGCTTAAGAGATGGTGGGTTTTGGTGGCAATGCAGCAATTACCTCGACATCAGATCAGCAGTGAAAGTAAGTTCGAACAGTCGAATGGATATTTTGTGTCTGTTGGATACAAAGATCCTTTGGGTAAGAAGTAACAACTTATATGCTTTTTTTTCGAAACGGAACAACGATACTAGTATAATTTTTGTTGACATGCACTAATATTTTTGAAACGGACGTCGGGCTGTAGCTAGAAGGGCGGTTGGGACGCGGCATCGGCCCATACCGTGGTGACCCCCGATTGGGACGCACCGACTGTGGATTTTCTCCCTCGCCGATGTCGACCGCGTCTACGCAGTCCCCAGCTGCGGGATCAGGCCGGATATGTGACCAGCGGTGTGGCCACCATCGTTCTATGCTTGTGAAGAGAGCAACCCAAGCAAGCAGACTTGTAGCTTAGGCTCCTGCTAGTGTATATATAGTGGTTTTCTTTTTCTCTCCATATCAACCATTTTATATTGCGTACGTGTCATTGAAGAGTGAAATGATGGTTGCTTCTTCCGACTAACTTACTGTGTGATTTGACTGCTCCTTTACTGGCCCCTACACGTACTCCCCCTACGTGCATGTAATAGTCACACGTACACATGGACGCAAAAACGCGCGCGACGCCCTAATGCATGCATGTCCGAGCACACGACGGAACACACACGGTCACGCTCAAGTGCTCAACCTAGACGTGCATGCACACACATACTCAGCCAGGGTGAGCTAGTGACCGTATAAACACCGGAAAATGTATATATTGAGTGCAATGAGCGTATTAGGATGGTCATAGTGTGGAGTATCATATAATAGTATCATGCATATGATACTAGTGTATGATACTACATCCATAGTGCATAGTAACATAGATTAGTATCATAGGTGGTCTCATTTATTGCCATGCATGACACATAGTAGCACAACATTTATTATGTTGCGGTATCTACCTATGTTACTATAACCATCTCTCTCTTCTTTAATTGACTGCCACATAAGCATGTTTGTAAGTCCCAAGCGCATGTTACTACTTATGTTACCCCCACTATGGCCAGCCTTATGAAGTCCACTGACCATATTTTTACAAATATACAGTGACAGACAGTGTATTTATCTCGTTTGAAATTAAGCCATATTAACCGAAGAGGAGGCAGTATGGACTAGCATTACTTTGTTGTGTCCCATCAACTTGCTGAACAAGGAGAAGCTTGCAGGACGGGAGGGCTTGCGCGCGGTGGCTCGCAGGACAAGGAGAAAATTTTGACTAATGCAAGCTCTCCTTCGCTCAGGCGGTGGACGTGCTACAGTTAACTCGGTGTCAGATTGCCAGAACCATACACTATACGAGTACTATTATTGTTGCACTTCCCGAAGAGGCGAACAGCCAAGCGCAAAGTTTACTAGTACTAGTACTACTACTATAGTCTATAGAGGTATGTACTGCTATACTAGTACTAGGAACCGGATGGGGGAGCGGCTGCACTCTTATTATATTTTTAAAATGTGATAAGGCAATCTTCAACACATTTGGTTCTCTTCGAGGGTTCTCGCATGTGATAATGGAAGTTGATTGCATGGAACACTCGCCACAATTCTCGCTTAATTCTGGCTCATATCCTGTTACAAATAGGAGCGCTCGGTAATATTTCCTCTTTTTTTTATTCAGCATGTAAACAGGTTAGCAAACCTTGCGGCGCATCTTTGTGCGAACCGTGCTTGCTGCACTTTGAATGTGGCCGAGAGCTGGCTTGATGAAACACCTCGCTTCCTACTTCTTTTTTTGCGGGGTACCTCGCTTCCTAGTGACCAGTGTCTTGGCTGATCGTCCTAAGAATGCTTATATATGAATAAAGCTCTCTCATTTACCCGCAAAAAAAGATTAAGCCATATTAACCGGAAAGGAGGGAGTATGGACTAGCCCTACTTGTTGGTGTGTCTCGTCAACTCGCAGAATGAGGAGAAGCTTGCAGGACAAGGTGAAGCTCACTTACGCCTTTTGACTAATGCAACATACCCTCGCCCCGGCGGTGGACATGCATCAGTTCATTCGATGTCAGATTGCCCATACACTGTAGTACCAAACATGCGGAGACCATCATTGTTCGACTTCATGAAGAGGCGAAGAGCCAAGCGCAAGGTTTAGTAGTATGAGTAGTACTACTACTACTAGAACCGCATGGTGGAGCCTATGTACTCTTATTTTTCTTAATCTCTGATAAAGTACACATTTATTCCGGAGAAGGGCGGAAAACGGCAGCCCAACATGTAATGATGATATCGATCAACCATGCTTGAATATACCTTGGCCTCCGTGCGAGCCCGTCTGTGTGTTCTCGCTCCTCGTCTCTCTCAAGGAATGGCGGGTTGGCCATTTTGCCGTCAATTGAGATCGGTTTGCTCACACTCCGGTCCCACATGTGAGTGATATGCCAAGAGGAGGTGCGTTGACCGACTGGCCGTACGCGTACTTGGTTTTGCACCTTCATACTACTCCTCCCTCCGTCATAGTTTACAGGGCGCGCTTCATTATGATGCATTTCTCTCAATGCATTTCCACCACTAGAGAGACTTTACACGCGTTTGGTTTAATCCTCAATTAATTAGCGCATGGTAACCGCAATTTTCTCTCGATGTAGTACTACGGAGTGGATTAAGTGCATGCATGTGTGTACCCGGGGTGGAAGCACTGCATGCATGTGTGTACGCTTTATTTCCTCTAGTAATAGATGCCGTGCTATAACTACCAATGCTATTTTTCAGGCCGATCGCTAGTCGCCTTGGTCCCAGAGATTTTCTCTTTTTCTGAAGCGCGCTCTATAAACAGTGAGGGAGGGAGTAGTATGAGTGGATTCAAAGAAGTGCGTATTGATGGTTGCTTCTTCCGAGCAACTTATAGTGGGTAAGGTGGGGTTTATGATTTGACTGCTCATTACTGACTATTAATGCGGTGCAACGACCGGTCTGAGTCTCCCATGCGGTTGTGCACTACCCCCTCGGTTCTTAAATATACTCCGGAGTATTTGTCTTTATAGAGATTTCAATGAGTGACTACTCTAATATTTGTCTTTTTAGAGATTCAAATGGACTACTACATACGGATGTATATAGACATATTTTAGAGTCTAGATTCACTCATTTTGCTCCGTATGTAGTCACTTGTTGAAATCTCTAGAAAGAAAAATATTTAGGAACAGAGGGAGTACACATACGAAGCAAAATGAGTGAATCTACACTCTAAAATATGCCCATTTGAAATTTGTAAAAATACAAATATTGTTGATGACAGTTGCGACGACAAAAAAGAAGCATATTCCCTGTCCTAAGGGAAGATAACAACATGGTTGTGTTTGTCTAAAACAGTGTGAGGACGAGATTGCAATATGGAAAGTATGCCGGACGAGCTACGTTTTGTGCAAAGAACTATGAAAGATCCACATGCAGCGACGTGGGAAGACAGGCAGTGGAGCAAGGCCGGAGGGGATACCTGGAGGTCGTCGGGATGTAACTAGGTGAGCGGCGGCGGGCGGAATCTGCCCATACTGCGGCAGCGAGCAGGTGGCGTAGGCCCTACCGCGCCAGAGCTTGGTCAGAGAGAACGGCGTGTACCGCAGATCGGGACATGCTGCCTCGGCGCCGTCGAACGGAGAAACGATGCACGTCCTCCCTTTCCGCCGGCGGACGGGATCCGGCCGGATCAATGACCAACGGTGAGAGAGAGAGAGAGGCCACCGCAGCCTTGTGTGAGATACTCTGAAGAAAGACAAACCAGGTAGGGAGGCTCCATTGTATATAGTGGAGCGGACTACCTTTTTCTCCATAAAAATCATTTTATATTCTGTGTACGTGCCATTGAGCGATGTAACTTTATTTAAAAATAACGCGCCAACGCATCAAGTCGAACTTTGTTTCATACACGCGTGGTACATGACCTCCGTAGGTAAACAACCGCTACACACGTTCAAGTTAGCACGTGGGCTGGCATTTCGTACAGAAATGAGCTCCATCGTGTACCCACGCGGGTGTGGCTGGGCACGAAGCGTGAGTACGTGCACGGTGCACCTATTCTCTTCTTGTATACGTACACCACCTACGTGGGGTTGTGTGAGAGAGATACAAACGTAGAGAGATATAGTGTGTGGGTTCGTGAGAGTTTTTTGGGGGGGGGGTCAATCAAAAAATGTAACATATGCAATGTGTGTGAAATAGAGTCTTGGATATATCATATATATAGAGGGGGCGATCCACGAGAAGAGAGTGGAGGTATCATCGACTTGAGGTGTCCATAGAATCGAAGAGAGGGATGATGATGTGTGTGTGTGTGCGCGCGCGGTCGATAAAGAGTTCCATCGAATTTGTGTGTGCCCACGTCAAAGATATAGAGTGGCTGGCCTACTAGAAGGAGAGAGGGGACAGGTGCAGTTTGTCTCTGTGGCATGGATACCTACCTACAGCGCTCGACTATTGATGTGTGGTGGGGGGGGGGAGGGAGGCCTAATTAACTATACAGGTAGAATGGCTGGTATATGTGTGGAGGAGGAGAGAGGCCTACCTCGTGTATTAAGGGAGATCGATCTACCTCATGTATTAAGGGAGATCGATCGGCATCCATGCATATGTGTAGGAGAGGAATAAGGTTGGGAGAGAGACAGAGCTAGAGTGTTGGAGGGGTGGTAGTGGAGTTGCTTCTAACAAATGGTGGGATAGGCTTGCTAGACAACCGGAGGGCACGCCTACAATATCAATAAGAGAGGGGATGGCTGCCTGTCTGTGTACGTGCGTGTGAGAGACGGGTCAGGAGGCATGCACGAATGACGAGGGGGGACGATATGGCTATGGTAAGAAAACATAACTACATAGGAAGATCAATCGTCCTTTGTCACAGAAAGGAGCTACATAACTTGTGAGGTACGTCGATCGATGGGGGGGATAGTTAAAGTCGACCTAGGTATATGCTGGGAGATTGATCGGTATACATGCATGTGTGTGTTAGAAGCAAATGAGGCACGGGGAGAAGGATAGAGAGAGAGGGATGCATCTAGGAGAGGTGGTGCGAGAGTCATACTATATCGAGGGGGAAGGAGTGTGCGAGTACGAGATCGATGAAAAGAGTTGTGGGAGTGAGGCATGAACGGTGATAAGAGAAGAGAGGAAGCTTGTGTTTGTGCTAGGCACACCTGGCTAGAGAGGCATATCGATCGATGTGTGCCGTAAAGGAGCTGGGGGGGCCTACACACACCGTGGGTGAACGACCTAAAGTGAAAAGACGAATTTTCGCGATGGAGCTAGAGAATGCTGAGGGAGGGTGAGAGGGATGCGGGTGTGTGCATGCACGAGAGAAAGTTAGTGCTAGCTAGCTACAAAGATAAGAGGATTGTGTGGGTGTAAAAGACGAACAAAGATCACACTTCATTATAAAAAGCGAATTCGGATATTTGAAGAATTTATCATAGTGTTTTAAACCGACGCATGTGTGAATATATAACGATGATACACATGGTGTGGTTATGAACATGTTATACTACATATAATATATTTTATCTCTACTCTTATATAAAATGGAGTTGTTGATGATGGTGTGCTTGCCATCCTGCAATATAGGTCGTCCGATTTATATCTGACGGATAGGAAGGAAACTATGGAAATTTTGAAAAAAGATACCCACACCCCTCTCCATATTTGCAAATTAGGCCTCCCCTTGATCATGTTGATGTTCTGTGGAACGCATGGGCATCTTGCTAGTACTACGTATAATATATAGAACATTGATCATAATTTGGGCTAATGTGTGGCTTTTGCAGCTCAGGTCTAAATACTTGTCATAATGTAGGGGGCGGGGCACTATACTATGTGTGATAAACATGGTGTACATGTATGGAATATGGTTTAGATTATGAATATATAGTTAGTACATCAAATGTACTATTATTTGGAATCAACATCAAGTGTATTCAAAAAATAGAATTCGAGTTCATGTAGTACACATAGTTCATATCTATCTCTATAGTAATCATGTGGTGTGTTATTAAGGTAATACACGAATGATGGTTGAAGTTGGCAACAATCATGATTGTAGATTGTTATTGAAATAGAGAAATGAATTCAAATTCAGTTCGAATTGCAGCGGTAGTATAGACATTTGGAATGCACTAAAATGTTGGTATGAGTAGGTTACATGCATTATACAGCAAGCGAAAAAATTTAATTCGACATAACATGGATTCGTACTCCCTCCTTCCATCTATATAGGGCGTAATGCGTTTTTAAGACCGCCTTTGACTATTCACAAGATTAATAGTACATGACCTGCACAATGTGAAAATTATATCATTGAAAGAACCTTTCACATACAAATTTAATGGTGTGCTTTGTGTAAGTTGCATGTCATATATTATTGCTCTAATATTTGGTCAAAGTTAGCATCGAAAAACGCATTAGGCCCTATATAGATGGAAGGAGGTAGTTGCTTCGAATAGCATTTTGATAGTAAAACGGGGCAAGACTCTCTCTTTATGTGGT
Organism: Triticum aestivum; assembly: GCF_018294505.1. NCBI lineage: Eukaryota > Viridiplantae > Streptophyta > Magnoliopsida > Poales > Poaceae > Triticum > Triticum aestivum. The sequence goes on from NC_057796.1 coordinate 64,198,449, forward strand.
GCGAATAGTTTTATTTTTTCGTTTTATTTTTGGTTGAGGGAAGTGCGAATTGATTTTGTACGTACAAGTACAATATTACACGTTAGGCTTGTCCCTAAAATTCAACCCGCGCCTTGTTATATCCCGAAAATTCAGATAGCGTGCTCCCAAAACTGGTGCCTTCACAACCCGCGCCTTGCTATCCCGAAATTACAACGCGCGCGAAAACTCCCTCCAGCTACCAAATCCCGACATGCGAAATCCCCCTTCTAGCCCTGAGCCGAAAGGGCCGCTAGTTCAAATCGGTGGGGGTACTTTTGTAACACACCCTACATTTTGGACAAGCGCGTCCCTAAGTCATGGTTCACCCCCTCCCATCGCCTCCTTTTTGCCATTCGAAATCCCAAGCTGCCATAACCTCTCCGCTCCAGCCGCGAAACCCCACCCTCCTCCGTCGGCCAACTCACCGTTGCCCAGCGGGAGCCTCTTCCCCGACGACGTCGTCCACTGCAACAGCTCGACGCCCCTCGTCCACCTCCCCGGATGAGGATCTGTCATCCATCTCGTCGTCCCGCCGGTTCAGCCGCCCCATCCTCCACCTCCAAGGAGCTGCTCTGACGATCGCCTCGTCTATCATGGCTGCTCCATCCCCACAGCGTTGCCTTAACCTGCTCCACCGGAACCGCAGCATCCTCACCGACTCCTCGGCCGAAGCCGAGGCCTACTCGGCGCCACCAAAGAGGTTGTACACTCATCGCATCGCACCTTCTCCTTAGATCGACCTCCCGGCGCCGACGGTGCTCCATCCCGCACCCCCATGGAGCGGCTACCTTGAAGCCGGCGCCGCGGGCGACATCTCTACGACGGCTCTCCCCCAGTGCGAGGCCCCTTCAGCAGCGGCGTCCATACCAGCCGGATCTGCTGCTGCTGCTCCGGCTCTCGCTCGATCGCTCGCTCGCCCAGCTGCTGCTTCTGCTCCGGCTCTCTCTCGCTCGCTCGCGCTGCTGCTGCTGCTCCGTCTCTCGCTCGATCACTCGCTCGCCCAGCTGCTGCTGCTCCGGGTCTCGCTCGATCGCGGTGTTGCTGCTGCTCTCCCCCTTGCTCGTGCTACTGCTCTGCTCCGATTTAGCTACACTTCAGTCGACTGAATCCACTTTTGGCTCAGTCGATTTTCAGGGGGTGGGGGGGGGCTCGCCGGAGTTAAGGAAGAACCACCCGCAACGGGGACGGGGGCTCACCGGAGAGGTACCCCACTATTTATCTTAGGGTTCACGATGGGGTCGGGGGGCCTATAGGGCTGGCCGGGGCGGCGGCGGACCGGCGGTGGGGAGTTCTTTTGGGGCGGCAAGGCGGCGCCGGGGCCGACGGTTCGGCCGGTGGTGGCTGGCGGCTCAGGTGGTGCAGGTTGAAGATGAACTGCAGGCCCTCCCTAAACTACATGTCAAGTGCCTCTCTGCTACCATTGCGTTCAGTTTCGACAGTAACATTCAGATTCCACAGTAAATTTCAGTTTCGACAGTTAAGTTCAGAGTCAATAATTTTTACCTCATCTGTTGTAGTTAGGTGGTTTTTGGTGATGTAAATTTTACATCTATTTTACATCATCTATTGGAGATGCTATTAGAATCCCACTTGAGATTGATGATCTCTGTCTTGTGCTGCTTCAGCCTTGACGTCTTACGGCTCACCGGGGCTGCTCCAACGACAGAACAATCCATCAAAACAGAGCAGTGCCCTGGACGCCGTCTACAGATTCCTCAAATCTTCCTCCACACCTCCGACAGCCACCTCTGCCTCAACTGCTTCAGCGACCAACCCAATGATGCTGAGGTCGACACGGCTACGGCAAAGAGGTTGTACACTTGTTGCATCACTTATTACTATACATTCATGTCGATCCATTAGGGCTATTTTGGTTCGACGGAAAAACATAGCAATAGGGAATTTTCCAATGTCACTCTACTATTCAATTATTAATGCATTTTGTTGAAATGAATGAAGCAAAACATCCACCTGGACCTACTTTTCAAAATCCTATGCATGGAAAAAAGACCAAGTGCATTAGTGGCAGAATAACATTCTAACTGGACACGCTTTCATATGGTTTCACTTTATTTTGGCCATGTTTCTTTGCATTCCTCTGCTCTTGCAATTCCTGTAAACCAAACACCCAAGTTGACAGAAATCCAGTGTTTACAAATGCTCTGTTTACCATGTGCATTCCTATCCTATTCCGGTGTTTTTCCTATCCCTGCGTTTTTAGAATCATGCAAGCCCAATGAGCCCTTACAGAATTACTTCAGTTACAGGTAGGTGTCGAAGGGAACTTTGTGTGGTTTGTCCTGCTCCTGCCGCGGCGTCGTCCACCTCACCTGAGGTGCTCCATCAACAGAAACATCCACGAAACTAGACATCACGAATCTTGACCATCTTTCGCTGCCTCAGATCTCCTTCCCTGCCGCCGGCACCCACCGCAACGGCATCACCATCATCGACTCAGCAGATGAACCTGAGGAGTACACGGGTCCACAAGAGAGGTCGCACTCTTTTGATTTTGCTTATGTTATGCATTGCTTAAAATTACCTGCTACTTTATCGTCCTATTCACCTCTTGGACTCCAAGTCAGGTGCAAATTAATGTTCAAACTTGAGTTCTAAATTAGTTGTGGGGCACATATCAAGGAAGCAATGGAGATTATCTCTGTCTAATATTTGGTTCAACTAGGGTATGCCTATGTTGTTCATCTTGGGTGGGAAACAAATAGTAAAGCAATCATCATCTGTCTTTTTATTAAATTAAAGCAATCATTAGCCCGCTATCATTATTTTTGGATCCATCCAATGGTTGTTACCATCACTCTAAATTTCTGCATGCTCTCCTTACATAATCTCACCATATTTTTTTCGTATGCATGTCAGATATTACATAGTCATGCTGAACATGTAGAGAAAAAGAGAAGAGTTTTGCGCGGCAATACAATGTCATGCAGAACTCGCTCCATGGTGGGTTCAATGGCAAACCCTCCCCACCCATCTCCAGATTGTAATCCAGAGGAAGATATCTGTTCTGAGGCGGATTTAGACGCCGCCGACCACTCCTATTTACCCCCAAGGTGTTTGCTCTACCTTGGCAAGATGATGTTAGTCATATCATGCATATGTTGCCTTGTAGTGCCTACTTTTGACATTATATATGTCATCTGCTTAGTTTAGACATGTTCTGTCGCCACCTGTTTAGTTTCTATATCATATATGGGAATTATGCAGTCTCATGTCTTTTAGCCAGCCATAATATATGTGAAATGTGCAATGCCATCCTGTTTAACCAGGCATCATATATTTGAATGATATCTTGCCCATCCTTTTCTTCATTACAGTTCCATTTGTCGACAATGTTTGTACATTAAGCTACTCTTCCTGTGAATCAGCCATTTGGGTGGGAGATTGAAAAATCTGGAGTGAAAACAAGGCCTTCAGAGCAGACAGTGCTACCTGTCGAAGCTGATCTCTTGGTGGGTCCCGATAGCTCCTCAGAGATGGATTAAGAGAGAGATGACCAGATGGATTAAGAGAGAGATGACCAGTCCTATTCCCCCACCGAGGTGTATGCTCTAACTTGGCACAGCGTTTTAGTTATTCATCATATCTTTGAATTATGTTATGCTATGCTATCCAGTTTAGATAGACATCATATATCTGAAATTATGTCATGCCATCCGTTTTAGTTAAACCATATACATGTCAACTATTTCATGTCCTCTTTTCTCCACACTATCTATTGCATCTGTCTCTCATACAATGTCTGTACATTCAACTATGTTTCCTATTTATCAGCCATTTGAATTGGAGCGGGTGATGCCAGCATCTAGCGGACTAAAAATACGGTCTTCAAATAAAACAGTGCTACCTCTTGGTGGAGATAGCACCCCGGTTGTACATGCACGAGAACCAGCCCTACCACACATAACCCAAACTCTCATAGATTGTACCCCTACTGCGATGGACAGAGAACCAGCTTCACCCAATCTAACCCCAACCCCAGCAGATAGTAACCCAGTTCCTGTTGACACAGCACCATCTCCACCACAGAGCTCCCAAACAAGAGCAGTTAGTAAGGCAGCTCCAGTGCCCAAAGGGCCACTACTACCACGGTGAACCCCAACTCCACCAGTTAGAACACCTATTCCTGTGGAGGAAGCACAACCAGCTAGTCATACTTTTGCATCTATCGCATTTGATGTTGTTAAATCGTATGTGCGTATCTTCCCATCATGGAAATATTATACTGAAGATGAAGGAAAATGCCAGTTGCAGGTGTTTGTCCAGGAGTTATGTGTAAGTAATGTTATTCATGGCAATTACTTTGCTTTGTCCCATATATCCTACCTCCATGATGGTTATAATACAGCAAATTTTCCCATTTTTCTCTATAGAGAAGGACCGATTTGGAAACTCAGGATGAGGTAACCTGTGCTAATACCTCTGCTATCTTCAAGAATGCTTGGTGCCAGTATCGGAATCACCTGAAGAAAACGTACTTCACCGGCAAAGAAACTCATCAAATTCCCTTACGTTCTCCTGAGACACATTTACTGGACGATGACCGGGAATGCCTTGTTCTGTACTGGTCCCGAACCAAGAATGTGGTAAGGTCTATGAGCTCATTTTCTATTTTAAGTACTATATTCTTGCGTCTTACTGTACTCTGTTCATGTAGAAGAAGTGCCTAAACCTGAAGAACAACTGTTCTAATTTAAGATTCCATTGCTATCATAGTTCCAAAAAGCGCTAGGCTTTAATTGTGTGTTTTGCCACCGCCTTGCGCTTTACTGACCAAAGCGCATGCTTATGCGCAGTTATGCACAGATTAAGCGTAGTATGCGCAATGCGTTTTGCCAATGCCTAGAGCCTAGGCGCGCTTAAGCGCTCGCTTAGGCGCGCCTTTTTAACTATGATTGCTATCGTGCATACTGCTTTGCTCTTGTATCACTGTATTTACTCATACAAACTTATTTTTAAATTGAAGGATCCAATCGAAACTTCAATGGCACAGCAGGTATTGTCACGCATGTTTCTTTAACAGGCTTGCTCTTATTAATAGCTCTGTTGATTTCAATTTCAATTGTGTATACAGTTGACTTCTCATATCATGCACATTACTAGCATCACAACAAATCAAATAGTGTTGTTGTACATGTAGACCCGTGGTACCCATCTGAAATCTTGTTGTGCCGTGTAGTTTCCCACACTTTGTATTCTCTCACTGCTGCTTTGTCTTGAACTGATATGATTTGAACAGTGTGTCTATTTTGATTTGGCAAGACAATGCAGTGACCATAGGACATAGATATATGTTTGTTTGATGCTTTTATTATGTACTAGTACTTGGCAATAGAAGACTTGGTAGTTTAATCATGTCCACCTTACTAATGAACTGGTTCACCGAAATGAGTTTCATATACTAGTACATGCTAAACTGTTATGTGTCTGCTTGTTTCTTCTTTTAGAATGCTGACAGAATATTGGGGAAGAGTGCCTTATTAAGCAATGGTAAAGGAAGTAATGCATATAAGGTTCCAGATAGTGACATATCCTTGTTGGTCTTCAACAAAGCTGATAAAACAGCTAAGGAAGACCATCTCGAAGACAGTGAGACAACCCCAAAGTCCTGTCTTGGTTTAGTGTTGGAGTTACTGGCCACTACCGCTTGCACAAGCTATTCAAACTCACTGTCTGAATCAGTTCGGTTTCTTTAGTCTCAACTACAACCTGAAAGACATCGATCAGCTGTGCTGCAACAAGAAGCGGAAGGACTGCGGAAGTCCCTGGAGCATTCAGATGCATACTTTCTGGTGCAACAGCAAGCGTTGGAGGATTTTAGCGCCAAACAGGACAAAGCTAATAAGCTTGCTAAGCTGCCAACATGGTGGATACCACGTTTCTTGAGCTCTTCTGAAGTTGTTTCAGTTATGCTCCTGTTTTGCTGCCGCGTTTATTTGCACTGGTGGCCAATTTTGACGGCCAGTGTATGTAATATGCTGCTTTGTTCCCTATATTTGCACTGGTGGCAAACTTTGATGCCCAGTGAATGTAATATGTGTAATAGCGGTAATAGGCTAGCGTTAATTGCTTGCTTATTTATTTCCTTATTGTCTTCTTTAGTTGTTTGCTTGTAGTCACTGCAGTTCTTTTTCTGTGCTTTTGTAGTGGCCACAATAACCTATCTTTCAAAACTAGGCCAAAATAATGATGGCAACACATGGACTGTTGTAACCATTCGCCTCCCGCGGCCCGTATGATCCATGGGCCTTCTACGGGCCGTAGGATCCATTGGCCTTTTATATGGGCCGTAGGATCCATGGGCCTTCTACGGGCCGTACGATTCATGGGCCGTTTACGGGCCGCAGGGTCCATGGGCCTTCTACGGGGCGTATCATCATTTCGCCAATCATGGGCCGTACTATTCGTGGACAATAACGGGCCGTTAATAGGCCATATTTGATAACTCTATGAAAACAGCTCAACGGGGTTTTTTTGACATGAAAACGGCCAAACGTATTATCGGACCACAAACGGGCCGACTATAACCACGGGCTGAATTTGGCCCACAAGCAGAAAATGACAGTAACGGGCCGTAAGTAAATGAATGTGGAAATGAGCCCAAGAATAAATGGGCCCCGAGAAGGCCAAAAGATAACATGGGCTGGAAATGGCCCAACGGAATAATGGGCCGTTAATGGGTATAAAGTGATACACTGTTCATTATGGCCCAGTTTCACCACGTCCGTTAATGGGTATAAAGTGATACACTGTTCATTACGGGCCAGTTTTACCACGGGCCGTTAATGGGCCGGGAGTAATAAGGGCCTCATATGGGCTGAAAGACGCCATGGGCCATACATGGGCCGGAAGTTAAAATGGGCTGGAATTATATTAGACGGCCCAGATGACGCTACTAGGCCTAATTCGGATAGGCCGTAAACGGGCCCTGGGTTAGCGGGCTGTAAATGGGCTATATGCGAACAGGCCGTTCACAGGCTTGCCGTGGGCCGGCCCGCCACCTTTTGACCATGTCAAACGGGCCAGCCTTTTCACAGGAATGGGCCTCTGTTGGGCCGTGCCACGTGTCGACGTATCATAGGCACTTTCGGTCCAATCAGTGGATGACATCTGTCCCAACGGTGAGCCGACACGTGTTTCCTCCAGCCAATGATGATTTTACACATGGAAAATCCCCATTGATCGGGGCTGTTAACGGGTTATCGGATCCAAAACCGGACCCGATAGCTTAACGGCGTTCCGTTACGGTGGATGCCACGTGTCGGTCACCCTTGACGAAAGCACTACTGTGACGCGCGATTTATCGTCATGGAAGTGGACACTTCCATTAGGATTAGCATTATTGTGATCAGCATGGCCGCGTAATTAGATTAGGAAAGTTATCTAGTTGAGTCCGGCTAAGAGTTGTACTTGTTTGTTTACGTGTGTTGATGTGTACGTCCATGTTAGTTTTAGGTTGAGTCGGTTTGGAGTTTCCTTGTGCTAGCTTCTAGGTGATGTGCACGGTTTGTGCTTGAGTCGGAGTAGCACAAGTTGGAGGCTAGGGTCGTGTATATATACACACCCTGGTGCGTGAGTTTTGTAATACTGTGAAGAGAAAATAGAAAAACCCAAATGATAACGTCCACACGTGTGGCATGTTTGTACTTCGCCCACACACTCTGACTCACGTTGATTCTGTTTTTCACGAACCCTAAAGAAAACTGTTAGAATTTCAGTGCCACGTGGGCATCATCGTGTGTGTGGGCGTTGGAGAGTTCGCCCACATGCCCCGCAGCATGCGGTTTGCTAGCTGCGCTATGTGGGCGAACTAATTTCTGCCCACACCGCCACCACCTAGTCCACGCGCGTGCAGGCGAACTGCTTCTCGTCCACACGACACTCATACGTTGTTGGATGGCAACTGCAGTTGCGCGTACGTTGGAAGTAGGTAAACACACATGTCAACTATGATTCGTTGCTAGACGGCAAATGCAGTTGCGCGTACGTGGCAACCAGATAAACACACATAACAACTGTGACTAACCATACATGGCAACCTTGGTTGGACCACACGTGGCAACTAGGTAAACACACACAGCAACTATTCTTTAACCATATGTGGCAAGTAGTTAATCACACACGGCATCTATGGTTTGATTACACGCGGCAACTACCCATAAGTTAGACATGGCAACTATTTTTAACCAAAACAGAGAGAGTTGCCATACTTTTACAGCTACATTTGCCATCCCGGATAACTATATCTGCCATCCCGGATGGCAACTAAATCGTCATCCCGCGGGTACCTAATGTAGCCGCGCCAGGACATGTGGGCATATTTTCTTCGTGCCACATGCACGAGGTGAGGATGAGTAGTACTTGTTGGGTGTGTGGCACGAAGTAGCTGCGCCCACACGTGTGGGCAATTCTAATGTTTGCCCACACACAGCTCGTGTGGGCTGCCTCCTACTCATGCCACACATGGTGTGTGGCCGGATGTCTAGTATACCACACGTGTGGGCGTTATCAGGACCCTAGTAAAAAGAAATAAATAGGGGGAAACAGGGCACGATACGGGCCCTTGGGTATCAGTTTTTCGTGCACGCACTACTGCAGGATGCTGCTAACGTGACACCACGATCAGAGACCCTTTGGCGAAACTGTGTGCGACATATTAATCGCAAACGGTGATGTAAAACAACCGTCAAAAAAGGTGTAAAATGTTTGCGATGGATGATACATCAAACACGGTTCGGATTTTAGTTGTGTGTGCGATGAGGGGCATACGGTTGATCTGTACGAACTGTTTGCGATGAGACAGAACAACAGAAACGGGCAGCCATATCAAGGTGTGTGCGATATAAGGCATACAGTGCACTCCGATGAACCGTTTGCGATGATTGAAGTGAACACAAACGATTCGGCGTAACAATATGTGTGTGATACCCGGCAAACAGGTCGGTAATCAGAATTGTGTGCCATCATTATAAATAGCCCATACAGTTTTTTTTGTGAATTGTGTGCTCGTCAGGGCACACAGTTCAACAAACCAACTTGTGGGCGATAATGTAGAAGATCTCTGTCGAATACATATTACTAACCGTCTGCGATGAGATTGACAGGATAAACAGAGATATATACAGTCTGCTTAATTTAGTCCTTCTTGTTGTTGTTGTTGTTGTTGGATAGCCCTGCGACATTGTCTTGGCGAGGACGCATCTTGCCGCTGACCGCTGGCTTTTCATCGGCGCCGTCGTCGTCATCGTCGTTGCTGTCGTCGTCGTCCTCCTCCTCGTTCGACCGTTCCTCCTCCTCATGATCGTCGTCCTCTTCTTTGTCCTCCGACGGCTTCTTGTCCGTCTGGTTGTCGTCTGACGACTCCAGAGGCGGCGTCCCTTCCATGAACCGGATATAATCGAGTTTTGGTCTCGACACCAGACTCATGGAAGACGAGCGGGATGATTTCGATGTTGACCTATCATCGGGTACCAGACTGCTGGCCAAACTATCGTCCTCGCTGTCGCTCGACATGGCTGCAGAGTGTGTGCCAGTGTGTAGCGCGGTCTGCCGGGGACGATGAAGATGGTGGACACTTAATAAGGGTATGCAGAGAAGAGGAACTGCCAATTGAAGCGGGGTTGATGTATTATGTAACCGCTGATATAATCAACTGCAATTATTTCTACCCAGTCGCTCTAAATTCCTGGGGTTGCGCAGGACTCCTATTGGCTATTTGGCTGGTTTCCTTTTTCAGGACAAAAACAGGGAACGAGTTTTGGGATTATGCACTGGTACCGGTATGAACAGAGTAGGACAGTTGGCAAGCAATACATTGAGCTCTTCTTATTGATAAAGCCAGTAATAATCAAACTAGAATGGAAAAGAAAAAAGACAAAGAAAAATATCTGCACGAATCTTTGCGTAACATCAATGGCATAGGACCTAGATGTGCATTACTTAGAGCACATCTAGATGTGCTTTAGCAATACTGTCAAACAAAACCCCTAATCATCATTGCAAACAGTGCATAGAACATGGCTAATGCGACAACCACAACACATGCTAGTTCCTTCTTGTCTCTTTCTTTCATCTATTGCCTGTGATTGATTCTTTCTTGCTTCATCGTACTGATTGTACATTCCAGATCAGCCAGTTTCTTCTTCAGCTTTACGTTATCTTCTGCGAGCTTGGTGATAACACTCCGAGCCCTGCCATGCCATTCTTCATCCAGCCAGTTAACAAAGGCACAAGCCTCATATCCCTGCCAATGTTAAATAGTATTCTAGATGAGCGGTGGCATTAACTGAAGTAAAATGATGAACTTAATTAGCACTAACCTCTAAGGGGCAACTGAGAAACCGCCTGCCAATGTCAAATCCCTCCATGCATACACGTCGAGCGGGAGTGTGCTCGTGCACAGAACTCAGCTTTTGGTACTTCTCGGTGGCGCAAAACTCAGAGTCGAACTCGTGTTGCGGGAGTCTGGAGTCATGCTCCGGATCCGGCGGCAGATCGCTTTCCTGGGGGGGGGGTGTCGGTGTCAAAACCGGCGGATCTCGGGTAGGGGGTCCCGACCTGTGCGTCTAAGGAGGATGGTAATAGGAGGCGGGGGACATGATGTGTACCCAGGTTCGGGCCCTCTCGATGGAGGTAATACCCTACTTCCTGCTTGATTGATCTTGATGATATGAGTATTACAAGAGTTGATCTACCACGAGATCGTAGAGGCTAAACCCTAGAAGCTAGCCTATGGTATGATTGTTGTTCTTGTCCTACGGACTAAGCCCTCCGGTTTATATAGACACCGGAGGGGGCTAGGGTTACACAGAGTCGGTTACAGGGAGGAGATCTACATATCCGTATTGCCAAGCTTGTCTTCCACGCCAAGGAGAGTCCCATCCGGACACGGGACGAAGTCTTCAATCTAGTATCTTCATAGTCCAACAGTCCGGCTAAAGTATATAGTCCGGCTGTCCGAGGACCCCCTAATCCAGGACTCCCTCAGTAGCCCCTGAACCAGGCTTCAATGACGATGAGTCCGGCGCGCAGATTGTCTTCGGCATTGCAAGGCGGGTTCCTCCTCCGAATACTCCATGGAAGATTTTGAACACAAGGATAGTGTGCAGCTCTGCAAAACAAATTCCACATACCACCGTAGAGAGAATAATATTTCCACAAATCTAATCTGCTGACACATTCTGCAGCATGACATCATAGTACGGCCCGGTCATTATTCGAACCGTTTTTCTCAACCAGCCACTGCACATATTGCGAGGCGGTTTTATTGGCACGTCTTGTCGAAGGAGAGATCGTGTTCCCCTTATCACGGGATTCTCATCAATACGGGTATGGGTAACCCAATCGTGCCTGTTGGTATGACTCCTCGAGTTTAGGCAAGTTCCAAACGGCCACGCGGAGGACGCTTGATATTCACCCTCTTTATAAAGGGGCCAATGCCTGTCCTTTTCTTCTCGCACTCAATCGAATCCTTCCCCCACCTTGAGTTCCAACACCCAAGGCTCAGGCTAGGCACTTCGGACCATCAGTCATGTCCGGATCCAACCTTCAAGGTCGGTGGATGCCCTCCTCTGTCACAGAGGAGGACATCAAGAAGCTAAGAGAAGCCAGGTATCTGACCGCCGAAATCTCGCACAGGCTGCCTGCTCAAGGGCAGGTCATTCCCACTCCCGAACCCCGCGAGAGTGTCGTATTCGTCTCCCACTTCCTCCGAGGGCTAGGCTTTAGTCTAGATCCCTTTGTTAGAGGGCTCATGTTCTATTACGGGCTTGATTTCCATGATCTGGCCCCGGATTCCATCCTTCACATCCCGTCGTTCATCGTCGTGTGTGAGGCCTTCCTCCACGTCACCCCACACTTCGGCTTATGGCTCAAGACCTTTAATGTGAAGCCAAAGATGATTAATGGGCGACACGCAGACTGCGTAGGTGCCGTAATAAGCAAAGGCGCCGATGTTCCATGGCCAAAGGGTTCCTTCCCGGAGGAGTCCAGCTTATGGCAACGGGAGTGGTTTTACATCACAGCTCCTCGGGGTACTAAGTGGGTAGCCGCCCCTGTCTTCCGCTCGGACCCCCCCCCCCGCCACAACTGGCGTCATGGATCAACAAGGGGATAGATTGGGGGCCAGTAAATGATGTGCCGACATTGCAGAGTCGCATCCGAGATCTCCTCGAGAGAGATGTCAGCCTTGTCAAGGTAATGCAAGTCATGCTAGTTCGTCGAGTCCTGCCTTGCAAACGTCGACCTCTCCGTATGTGGGAGTTCAACCTGGAAGGACCGCGAACTATTCAGCACTTCTTCGGCATGACGCTCGAAGAGATGTACAGATTGTTCTTCGGATCACAAATAAAGTGTCCGGACACCACCGAGGATGCGGGTCTGAGCTGCAATCGTCCAGATACCCAAGTAAGTAGTTCTTCGGCCGAACATGCTGTCTCTTTATTTATCACAACATCATTCTGAAAAATCGCTCTTTGACCAGGACTGGGTAAAAAAGGCGAAGATGATCAGCTGTTCGGCCCCCCTTCCCGAAGGCTCGACAGTTCCAGTACTGGCCAGAATGCTTGAGCTCGCGCCTTATCAAGCGCCCTCAGGGGAAGATAAAGGGGGGAATCAGGAAGCCGAAAGCGGGCCTCACTCATTATTCATCCAGACCGGGGGAATTAGTGCCTCCGCGAAGAAGGAGAACCGGGGAGAAGAACCTAAAATTCCCTCTCCCCAGGGATGGAAGACGACCGCCTCTGAAGACTTGGAAACAATGGTTTCCAAACGAGGGAAGAAATCTTCGTCAGGGGGTCCTACCCCGGAGGGTATCCTTACCGCACAGTGCCCGCAAGTGGATCAGCCCCCCACCGAGCTGTAAGTAGACAAAAGTACTTTGTAGTAAACATATCCTACTTTATTTCCGAGGACAATAATCGAGACGTATGTCCTGTAGTTCGGGTCGTAGCCCTTCTCGACAGAGTTTGTCTTCGGGGGATCTTCTTCCGGAGATGATGGAGAGCGAAACACGTCCCCATGCCTCCCCGCCTCATGAGGCGGGCGACCCTGAGGTGTCGTCACGAAGGGTTTCTCCTGATCCGCCGAGGCCGGAAGGTAAGCCTTCGGCCACCCAGAGTCCGGAGTATTCGGCTCCTAAGGGGAGCAACAAAAAGAGTTTGGAACTGTCCGGTGCGCGACCAGACTCACTGCGGAATCTTCTGTAGCAAGCGGCTATCTCAGAAGCACACCGTACGTTAATGGGTATGGTAGTTGAGAAGATTTCATCCGCCGAAAGCGGGTTGCATGAAGATTTTATGAGCCTGCTGAGAGGCTTTGAGGTACGCAAAGTAATATGTGTATTTTTGACGGTACTGCGCACGCCAGGTGTGCCCTATGTAGATAGTAGCCCTTGAGACTCTGGTTGCTGTCAAAAAGGTGGCAAACAGAGGATCGTAGTCCCAGGTAATAATCATGCCGCCTTCATGTGCAGGTGGCTGAAGGTCCGGTGGCTAGCCGGGCTGGTGAGTTTGCCGAACTGAAGCGGCAACTTGATGTGGCAGATGCCAACATCGTGCTTGTAAACAGGCGGCTTGACGAGGCACATGGTATGTATTCTCCGGTGGTCAACATATATTAAGAGGAGCATAATGCTAGTATCTATAATATGTTGTGACTGCAGATGGAGCTGCCGCCGTGGAGACCCTTCGGGCGGAACTTGCCCAAGCCAAGGAACAAGCCAGGAGGATTGATGCGGCCGCCTTGAAGGCGGTCGAAGAGTTAAGAGCCGAACAGGCTGCGCATTGTGAGAGCAAAGAGAAAATAGCCAAGATGGCTGTTGTGTTGAAAGATGCCGCCGACCGTTATGAGCTTCTCGAAAGGGAAAGTCAAACTAAGACGGCGGACCTGGAGAAAGCCATGGTAGCAGCTAAGGAAACCGTCTCTAAAATCCGAGCGGCGAAGGAGGAGCTACGTCAAGCCGGAAATATCACGGCTGGGAAGCCCTTTTTGTTGCAGACGAAGTTCGGAGATCCTAAGTATGCCCTTCTGGATCAATTATGGAGTTCTGCGGACGCGTACCTGGATTTGGCAGCAAGTGCTGCTGATACGACCAAGTTTTTCGAACATCAAAAAGATCACGAAGTGGAAAAGTTGTTCTGGTCGCAGTTCAATGCTCCGGCGCGTCCGCTGCTGTTAAATGAGCAAATGGCCGAGTGGGCCGAGCTCCATAGGTTGTCCGGGCTTGCCATGAGGTCTGTCGTGGATCGTCTCTGGTCGGAAGGACCAAGGCCGAATAGTTATTTTGGTCTTGTGCAACGATTCCTTGGTACTGTGCCGCATATCGACGCTGTAAAGAGGTCGGCGTGCATAGAGGGTGCGCGGATGGCTCTTGCCCGTGTCAAGACATACTGGGTGGAGATGGAGGCCACCGCGATTGCAACCCAGAATCCGGCCGTAGGCCAGGTTTCGGCCGAGCACTATTTTGAAGAAGTCCTGGAAGGAGCTCGTTTAATAGAGGCTTAGTGCTCGAAGAGTGTCCTGTTCGAGTGACATGTATCTCGATTGTAATAACAATGCTATTTGAATTATGAAGGCTATGTTTATACTTTTGCCTGAAAGTATTATGATGCCTCCTTTGCGGTCGTTTATGTATATATGTATATAACCTGAAAGTTTGCAGTCGTCGGCTTCAGCCCCCACGCATATAATGAGGGGGTGTTCGCAAAAGCGCGTGTTCACACTTGATCCAACGTCTTGGTCCATTAAGGAGGTGGTAGCGCGGCGAACGAGGCAATCGGACTATATTGCTTTAACACTTTCACTTAACCATAGGAGTTTGACAGTGGGGCTATTATATAGCCCCTAGTACTTCCGCACTCGTCCGAGTACGGGGCGCGTACGTACATGACCGAGAAAACCGGCCCTTCGTTAATGCGGAGGAATCCCGAAGATTCCGCTAAGTCATCGAGTGGTCGACCAGTCTCGCGCTTTATAATGACAGTCAGTTTTCGGCTTTCTCTACTGAGGTGCTCATCCAGATGAACCAGGGCACAATCGCAGAATTCTCCCGGTGCCACCTTAGCCGATAGAGCGGAACGTAACGTAGCAAAACGCGGGAGCCGGGCAAACCCAACATTTGACCAAAGACATGATTCGGAGCTGATGCATATAAGGCCGAACTTGCGACGCGCACTCCCTAAGGTATTCGGTCTTTACAACATATACCGGGCTGAGTAACGCCCTTGATAATGAACCCCGAGTGTCCAAGTACGTGCATTATTCTGACGTGGCGAAATGCCAATAACGTCAGCATCCCTCTCGGTTATACTGAGTATCCGGAGGATGTGAAGCAACAAGAGACAGTAAAAAAGGTTTACACAGGATCTTAATCTAAAAAGAAACCTTTGAGCGGGGCCCTGCTGCACGTCTGCGCCTGTGTCCCCTTTCTGCCGTATCCTGGAAAGGTGTAGCACGATTATCATCTGTACCACCTATGGGGGTATATCCATCAAACCAATCTCAGGTTTATCTAAGCTGTTACAGCTAGTGAAGCGCTGGACTTGTCTAGCCGTGTCCGCGGTCTTGACGACCGATCATTTATTCTGGTTGGAGAGGCCGTTTAGTGTTCGGCTGCTAAAGCCGCCACACATTCTTCCGCGTGTAAGGAACGCTCAACATTTCCGCTAACTGCGATGATGCCATGTGGACCGGACATCTTAAGCTTAAGAGAAGCGTAATGCGGTACTGCATTAAAACGAGCGAAAGCTATTCTTCCGAGTAGTGCTTGATAGCCTCTTTGGAATGGAGCGATATCGAAGGTTAACTTTTCACTTCGGAAGTTGTTGGGAGAACCGAATACAACCTCTAGTACTAGAGAGCCCGTACAGCGGGCCTCTGGGCCTGGTATTACTCCTTTAAAGGTAGTATTGCTTTAGCTGATTCTTGGCAGGTCTATCCCCATTTTGCGGACTGTGTCCTGATATATCAGATTAAGACTACTACCGCCGTCCATGATGACTTGGGTGAGATGGTATCCGTCGATAAATGGGTCTAGCACCAAGGCAGCCAATCCTCCGTGCCGGATACTTGTCAGGTGATCCCTGCGATCAAAAGTGATCGGGCAGGCCGACCAAGGGTTGAACTTAGGGGTGACGGGCTCTACGACGCGTATGTCTCGGAGTGCATGTTTGTTTCTTCTTTTTGATACGTGAATCATGTTCACTGTTTTGACCTCTGGTGGGAATTTTTCTGTCCCCAAGTGCTTTGCTGGCGAGGCTCATCCTCGTGTTCACTTGGTGTTTCCCTCCCCTTGTGTTCGGCGTTTAACTTGCCGGCCTGCTTGAAGACCCAGCATTCTCTGTGGGTGTGATTTGCAGGTTTATCGGAGGTGCCATGAATCTGACATAATTTGTCTAGAATCTTGTTTAGGCTGGACGGTCCATCTCTGTTGCCTTTGAAAGGCTTTTTCCGCTGACCGGGTCGATAGGCCCTAAATCCGGCGTTTACCGCCATGTTGTCTGGGCTGTCTTCGTTATTTCGACGCTTGCTTTTACTGCATCGTGGTTTTCCATTGCCATCCCTGACTTCAGATGTGCCTGGGTCACTGGTGCTACTACGTGCCAGCCAGCTATCTTCGCCCGCGCAAAAGCGGGTCATGAGGCTTGTTAGGGCTGCCATTGTTCTTGGCTTTTCTTGGCCGAGGTGTCTGGGAAGCCATTCGTCTCGGACGCTGTGTTTGAAAGCTGCTAAGGCTTCGCCGTCTGGGCAGTCGACGATTTGATTCTTCTTAGTGAGAAATCTGTTCCAAAGCTTTCGGGCTGACTCTCCAGGCTGTTGAATTATATGACTTAAATCGTCTGTGTCCGGAGGTCGGACATAGGTCCCTTGAAAGTTAGCCCTAAAAGCATCCTCAAGCTCCTCCCAACTTCCAATTGAATTTTCGGGGAGGCTCTTCAGCCAGTGCCGAGCTGGTCCTTTCAACTTGAGGGGCAAGTATTTGATGGCGTGGAGATCGTCTCCGCGAGCCATGTGGATATGGAGGATGAAGTCCTCAATCCAGACCCCAGGGTCTGTCGTTCCGTCGTATGCCTCTATGTTCACGGGTTTGAATCCCTCTGGAAATTCGTGATCCAGCACCTCATCGGTGAAGCATAGGGGGTGTGCGGCACCCCTATATTTGGATGTGTCATGGCGTTCTAGCTGTTGTAGTGTTCGGTTTTGATTCTGCGCTGGAGCGCGCTTCCTAGATCCATAGATGGATCTGGTCATGCTGGCTTTTTGATGCAAGTCCTCACGTGAATCGTGTGCTGACTTATGTGCGGCCTCGTTAGCTGCCCTATCATGGCCACGAGGAGGTCGATCCGACCGGTCGACCGTTTTATTTTTTGGCTGTGTAGGCTCTAAGGCCTCGTCATCGAATTCAGGCAGCAGCTTGCGCTTTGGGTAACTCTCTGTGTGGCGACTGCCACCGTACTCTTCCGCAGTGTCCAACACTTTGTTCCCTCTACTGATGAGTGTATTTTGCGCGGCCTTAAGCCTTTGTTTCTGCTTCTTAAGACTCCCCGCGGTGGAAATAAGCCTTCTGTGGAGGTTCTCTTGTTCCAAGTTCCTTTCCGGGATGATATGTATATCGTCATCCAGACTATTCTCGTCTCCGGAGACAGGTTGATGATTTCTACCCTCGGCGTCGCCGTGATCGGACAGTGGCTCCGTACTATGTTCGCCGTCCGCTGGCTCGTCCTGCTTTGTTGCTTTGGAGTCGATCGGGGTCTCATTCTTTCTTGCGCTATTATCACTGTTTTTGCCGAGGCGGGATTTGGAGTGGCATCTGCGTCGTCGCTTTGGTTGCTTCTCGAGGGGGTTATCCTTCGCTGCATCCTCCCGTTCCTCATCATTGTCTTCTTTGGGCGTATCCACCATGTATATATCATGTGATGAAGTGGCTGTCCAGCGCCCTGTGGGTGATGGTTCCTGTTCGTCTCTTGCATCGTCGTCCATACCGTCGATGTCTTCGGAGCCGAAATCGAGCATGTTGGTTATATCGTCGATAATGGCTACTAAGTGGGTGGTGCGTGGGGAGCGAATCTCTTCGTCGTCCGCATCCCATTCTAGCCGGACATAGTTCAGCCAAGGGTCTCCTCACAGGGAGAGAGACCTCAACGAGTTTAGCACGTCGCCAAAGGGCGAGTGCTGAAAGATATCCGCGGAGGTAAACTCCATGATTAGTGCCCAATCATATTCGATAGGCACGGACGCAGGCGGCTCGGAGCCCATGGCCGGGGACGAATCCAACGGTTCGACAACACGGGTCTCCTAGGAGGTGAAGTCAGTATTCGGCTCTATCGCCACTGAGAGTGCGGCCTCCGTGGCGGGGTCCATCCACCCATCCTCGGATGGCGCAATTTGTTCTGGATTGAGGGCCGGAGTAGTTGCAGGTGTGATCTCCCGATCACTGTCCGACGACAGAGCTAAGTCATGCTCGTCGTGATTGTGTGGCGCACCTGACATGGGCTCGAATACGTCGAAGATCAAGTCTCCGCGGATGTCGGCAGTATAGTTCAAGTTTCCAAACCTGACCTGATCGCCAGGGGCGTAGCTCTCGATCTGCTCCAGATGGCCAAGCGAGTTGGCCCGCAGTACGAAGCCGCCGAATATGAAGATCTGTCTGGGGAGGAAAACCTCACCCTGGATCGCATCATTGCCGATGATCGAAGGAGCCATCTAGCCTAACGGTGATGGCACAGTGGAACTCTCAATGAAAGCACCAATGTCGGTGTCAAAACCGGCGGATCTCGGGTAGGGGGTCCCGAACTGTGCGTCTAAGGCGGATGGTAACAGGAGGCGGGGGACACGATGTTTACCCAGGTTCGGGCCCTCTCGATGGAGGTAATACCCTACTTCCTACTTGATTGATCTTGATGATATGAGTATTACAAGAGTTGATCTACCACGAGATCGTAGAGGCTAAACCGTAAAAGCTAGCCTATGGTATGATTGTTGGTCTTGTCCTACGGACTAAGCCCTCCGGTTTATGTAGACACCGGAGGGGGCTAGGGTTACACAGAGTCGGTTACAAGGGAGGAGATCTACATCTCTGTATTGCCAAGCTTATCTTCCACGCCAAGGAGAGTCCCATCCGGACACGGGACGAAGTCTTCAATCTTGTATCTTCATAGTCCAACAGTCCGGCTAAAGTATATAGTCTGGCTGTCCGAGGATCCCCTAATCTAGGACTCCCTCAGGGGGTCATTCAAGACGGATTCAGCAAGGAGCTATACTTTGGACATGCTAAAATAGATCGGGATAGATTGGAACCTGACAGGACGATTCGGATCTGTAGTACACCTGCCTTCTGATGACCTTAGGCAAGTGCTCGGCGGCGATACGAGCAGGAGCAGCTGCACCGAAACCATCAGCACCACTCGTCCGCATTCCCCCAATGTTAGCGCCACTCGAGGGAATTTGGAGGCTATGTAGGGATTTGGGGGAAATGGGGAAACTTTGGAGATAAGCTAATGGTCGGGAACTACTTATGGCACTATATGTTGTATACGTCACACTGTTTATACATGTCGTTTGTGTGTTAGATATTACAACGTCACACACGATTTCCGCACCAAACCGTGTGAGAATACAACGTAGGCTAGACACGGTTGCCATTACATAATTGTATGTGATGTACTACCCTGTCCATATAATTGAGTTACGGTGAGATACCGTGTAAACAGCCGCTCTTCGGATATCCGTAAAAAAAACAGCCGCTCTTCGGATATCCGTAAAAAAAACAGCCGCTCTGCGTATAGAGATGGCGGCGGCGACCTAGGCAGCGGCTACCGGAGAAGAGGTCAATCCTCGGTCGGTAGGCGCTGGCGGCGTCATAGGAGGTCAATCCTCAGTCTGCGGCGGGAGATAGGAGGAGCTCAACCATCGAGGTCGACGGCGGCGTGATTCGACCACATCCATCGCGGTCGATGGCGGGATAGTGGAGGTCGAACTTCAGGCGGCAGCCGCACTAAGCTTTGCTCCTCGACCCTGCTGTCTCGGTCATACGTCTCCAATGTATCTATAATTTTTGATTGCTCCATGCTATAATATCTTCTGTTTTGGACATTATTGGGCTTTATTATTCACTTTTATATTATTTTTGGGACTAACCTATTAACCGGAGGCCCAGCCCAGAATTGCTGTTTTTTTGCCTATTTCAGAGATTCGCAGAAAAACAATATCAAATGGAGTCCAAACGGAATGAAAGCTTCGGAAGCGTGATTTTTGGAACGAACAAGATCCAGGAGACTTGGACCCTACGTAAGAGAAGCTTCCAGGAGGCCACGAGGTAGGGGGGCGCGCCTACCCCCTAGGGCATGCCCTCCACCCTCGTGGGCCCCCTGTTGCTCCACCGACGTACTCCTTCCTCCTATATATACCTACGTACCCCCAAACGATCAGAACAGCTGCCAAAAACCTAATTCCACCGCCGCAACCTTCTGTATCCACGAGATCCCATCTTGGGGCATGTTTTGGAGCTCCGCAGGAGGGGCATCCACCACGGAGGGCTTCTACATCAACACCATAGCCTCTCCGATGAAGTGTGAGTAGTTTACCTCAGACCTTCGGGTCCATAGTTAGTAGCTAGATGGCTTCTTCTCTCTTTTTGGATCTCAATACAATGTTCTCCCCCTCTCTTGTGGAGATCTATTCGATGTAATCTTCTTTTTGCGGTGTGTTTGTTGAGACCGATGAATTGTGGGTTTATGATCAAGATTATCTATGAACAATATTTGAATCTTCTCTGAATTCTTTTATGTATGATTGGTTATCTTTGCAAGTCTCTTCGAATTATCAGTTTCGTTTGGCCTACTAGATTGATATTTCTTGCAATGGGAGAAGTGCTTAGCTTTGGGTTCAATCTTGCGGTGTCCTTTCCCAGTGACAATAGGAGCAGCAAGGCACGTATTGTATTGTTGCCATCAAGGATAACAAGATGGGGTTTTTATCATATTGCATGAATTTATTCCTCTACATCATGTCATCTTACTTAAGGCGTTACTCTGTTTTCATGAACTTAATACTGCAGATGCATGCTGGATAGCGGTCGATGAGTGGAGTAATAGTAGTAGATGCAGGCAGGAGTCGGTCTACTTGTCTCGGACGTGATGCCTATATACATGATCATACCTAGATATTCTCATAACTATGCTCAATTCTGTCAATTGCTCAACAGTAATTCATTCACCCACCCTAAAATACTTATGCTCTTGAGAGAAGCCATTAGTGAAACCTATGGCCCCCGGGTCTATCTTCATCATATTAATCTTCCAACACTTATTTATTTCCTTTGCTTTTTACTTTGCTTTTATTTTACTTTGCATCTTATCATAAAAATACCAAAAATATTATCCTATCATATCTATCAGATCTCACTGTCGTAAGTGACCGTGAAGGGACTGACAACCCCTTATCGCGTTGGTTGCAAGGATTTATTTGTTTTGTGTAGGTACGAGGGACTCGCGCGTAGCCTCCTACTGGATTGATACCTTGGTTCTCAAAACCTGAGGGAAGTACATACCAAGTACCCATCACAATCCCTTATCTCCCGCATTACATTATTTGCCATTTGCCTCTCGTTTTCCTCTCCCCCACTTCACCCTTGCCGTTTTATTCGCCCTCTCTTTTCCCTTCGCCTTCTTCTTTTTGCCCTCGCTCTCTCTGTCGTTATGTCTGAAATTGCGGAAATTATTGCCGATATGGACAATAATAATATCATAGAAAATTCTGATGCTCCTGCTGAAGAACCCCCTACCTTGCATACAAAAATATTTCGAATTGGTAGTTGTAATATTATTGGAAAAGGAGTTATTCAAGATTTCTTTACTTGTGCCGGTACTTTGCCTTCTATGGGCGGTTCTATTCTTCATAGAACTAGTAGTATTGCGTACGCTATTGCCATGCTTATAGTTGAACTTGAAAGGCAATTTATGCACATGCATCCTTGCATACAAAGAATTTTCCTAGAATTCTCTAATATTGAGCATTCTTCTGTTAAGCGTGCCGCCACTATCTTTTTGGCTCATGAGTTTAGATTCATAATAAAAGAGGCCAAAGAAATCTTTGCGCATTGTAGGGTAGATGCTAGTCATCCTCCCATTGAAGCTATCCTTTTTAATCAAGAAGACATGATGCGTTTACAATCTTTGGATCATATTGCTTATAATAAAAATCTTAGGAAAAAGGTTCCAGCTGATATTTTAGTTGATAGAATTTCCGAGATTAATGATGATTTTGCTATTCAGAATAATAGATTATGTTTTCCTCTTGAACAAAGGCTTGTGACTTTTTGCCAAAAGAATGCTTGTAATGATGAATTGGTTGTGCAATACAAAGGGCCTAGGGAGGAACCCATACCTCCCGAGATTGATCTTGGGGACTTTTGTCCCATTAAATTTAGCCCTTTTGATTATTTTTGCTTGCCTCAAAGAAAACTTGCTGCTGAACGTAGCGAATACGAGAAAAGTTTTCATGACTTGCCATACCACTATTATGGCAATACCTAGATCTATCCTTGCTTTTATGCCTAGCTAGGGGCATTAAACGATAGCGCTTGTTGGGAGGCAACCCAATTTTATTTTTATTTTTTTTGTTTTTGCTTCTTTTTAGGAATAAATCTTTGATCTAGCCTCTGGTTAGATGTGTTTTTATGTTTTATTTAGTGTTTGTGCCAAGTTAAACTTATAGGATCTTCTTGGATGATAGTTATTTGATCTTGCTGTAATTTCCAGAAACTTTCTGTTCACGAAAACAATTGTTAAAAATCACCAGAACGTGATAAAATACTGATTCCAATTGCTGCGGATCAATAAGCAAATTTCCTAGGTCTTCCTATTTTGGCTGATTTTTTGGAGTTCCAGAAGTTTACGTTAGTTACAGATTACTACAGACTGTTCTGTTTTTGACAGATTCTGTTTTTCGTGTGTTGTTTGCTTATTTTGATGAATCTATGGCTAATAAAATAGTTTATAAACCATAGATAAGTTGGGATACAGTAAGTTTAACACCAATATAAATAAAGACTGAGTTCATTACAGTACCTTGAAGTGGTCTTTTGTTTTCTTTCGCTAACGGAGCTCACGAGATTTTCTGTTAAGTTTTGTGTTGTGAAGTTTTCAAGTTTTGGGTGAAAGATTTGATGGATTATGGAACAAGGAGTGGCAAGATCCTAAGCTTGGGGATGCCCATGGCACCCCCAAGATAATCTAAGGACACCAAAAAGCCAAAGCTTGGGGATGCCCCGGAAGGCATCCCCTCTTTCTTCTACTTCCATCGGTAACTTTACTTGGAGCTATATTTTTGTTCACCACATGATATGTGTTTTGCTTGGAGGGTCTTGTATGATTTGAGTCTTTGCTTTTTAGTTCACCACAATCATCCTTGCTGTACACACCTTTTGAGAGAGCCATACATGATTTGTAAATTATTAGAATACTCTATGTGCTTCACTTATATCTTTTGAGTTATATAGTTTTGCTCTAGTACTTCACTTATATCTTTTAGAGCACGGTGGTGGATTTGTTTTATAGAAACTATTGATCTCTCATGCTTCACTTAGATTATTTTGAGAGTCTTAAATAGCATGGTAATTTTCTTAAATAATCCTAATATGCTAGGTATTCAAGTTTAGTAAAAACTTTCTTATGAGTGTGTTGAATACTAAGGGAAGATTGATGCTTGATGATTGTTTTGAGATATGGAGGTAATAATATCAAAGTCGTGCTAGTTGAGTAGTTGTGAATTTGAGAAATGCTTGTGTTGAAGTTTGCAAGTCCCGTAGCATGCACGTATGGTAAACGTTATGTAACAAATTTGGAACATGAGGTGTTCTTTGATTGTCCTCCTTATGAGTGGCGGTCGGGGACGAGCGATGGTCTTTTCCTACCAATCTATCCCCCTAGGAGCATGCGCGTAGTGCTTGGTTTTTGATGACTTGTAGATTTTTGCAATAAGTATGTCAGTTCTTTATGACTAATGTTGAGTCCATGGATTATACGCACTCTCACCCTTCCATCATTGCTAGCCTCTTCGGTACCGTGCATTGCCCTTTCCCACATTGAGAGTTGGTGCAAACTCCGAGAGTGCATCCAAAGCCCGTGATATGATACACTCTTTCACACATAAACCTCCTTATATCTTCCTCAAAACAGCCACCATACCTACCTATTATGGCATTTCCATAGCCATTCCGAGATATATTGCCATGCAACTTTCCACCATTCCATTTATCATGACACGTTCATCATTGTCATATTGCTTAGCATGATCATGTAGTTCACATAGTATTTGTGGCAAAGCCACCATTCATAATTCTTTCATACATGTCACTCTTGGTTCATTTCACATCCCGCTACACCGCCGGAGGCATTCATATAGAGTCATACTTTGTTCTTCTATCGAGTTGTAAATAAATAGAGGTGTGATGATCATCATTTTCTAGAGCATTGTCCCAAGTGAGGAATTAAAAAAAGAGAGAAAGGCCATAAAAAAGGGAAGGCCATAAAAAATGAGAGAAAAAGAGAGAAGGGACAATGTTACTATCCTTTGCCACACTTGTGCCTCAAAGTAGCACCATAGTCTTCATGATAGAGAGTCTCTTGTTTTATCACTTTCATATACTAGTGGGAATTTTTCATTATAGAACTTGGCTTGTATATTCCAACAATGGGCCTCCTCAAGTGCCCTAGGTCTTCGTGACCAAGCAAGTTTGATGCACACCCACTTAGTTTCTTTTGTTGAGCTTTCATACACTTATAGCTCTAGTGCATCCGTTGCATGGCAATCCCTACTCCTTGCATTAACATCAATCGATGGGCATCTCCATAGCTCATTGATTAGCCTCATTGATGTGAGACTTTCTCCTTTTTTGTCTTCTCCACATAACCCCCATCATCATATTCTATTCCACCCATAGTGCTATGTCCATGGCTCGCGCTGATATATTGCGTGAAGGTTTATAAAGTTTGAGATTACTAAGGTATGAAACAATTGCTTGGCTTGTCATCGGGGTTGTGCATGATGAGAGCATTCTTGTGTGATGAAAATGGAGCATGACTAAACTATATGATTTTGTAGGGATGAACTTTCTTTGGCCATGTTATTTTGAGAAGACATAATTGCTTAGTTAGTATGCTTGAAGTATTATTATTTTTATGTCAATATGAACTTTTATCTTGAATCTTTCAGATCTGAATATTCATACCACAATTAAGAAGAATTACATTGAAATTATGCCTAGTAGCACTCCGCATCAAAAATTCTGTTTTTATCATTTACCTACTCGAGGACGAGCATGAATTAAGCTTGGGGATGCTTGATACGTCTCCAACGTATCTATAATTTTTGATTGCTCCATGCTATATTATTTTATGTTTTGGACATTATTGGGCTTTATTATTCACTTTTATATTATTTTTGGGACTAACCTATTAACCGGAGGCCGAGCCCAGAATTGATGTTTTTTGCATATTTCAGAGTTTCGTAGAAAAGGAATATCAAACGAAGTCCAAACAGAATGAAACCTTCGGGAGCGTGATTTTTGGAACGAACAAGATCTAGGAGACTTGGACCCTACGTAAGAGAAGCTTCCAGGAGGCCACGAGGTAGGGGGCGCGCCTACCCCCCAGGGCGTGCCCTCCACCCTCGTGGGCCCCCTATTGCTCCACCGACGTACTCCTTCCTCCTATATATACCTACGTACCCCCAAACGATCAGAACAGGAGCCAAAAACCTAATTCCACCGCTGCAACCTTCTGTATCCACGAGATCCCATCTTGGGGCCTGTTCCACAGCTCCGCCGGAGGGGGCATCCATCACGGAGGGCTTCTACATCAACACCATAGCCTCTCCGATGAAGTGTGAGTAGTTTACCTCAGGCCTTCGGGTCCATAGTTAGTAGCTAGATGGCTTCTTCTCTCTTTTTGGATCTCAATACAATGTTCTCCCCCTCTCTTGTGGAGATCTATTCGATGTAATCTTCTTTTTGCGATGTGTTTGTTGAGACCGATGAATTGTGGGTTTATGATCAAGATTATCTATGAACAATATTTGAATCTTCTCTGAATTCTTTTATGTATGATTGGTTATCTTTGCAAGTCTCTTCGAATTATCAGTCTGGTTTGGCCTACTAGATTGATCTTTCTTGTAATGGGAGAAGTGCCTAGCTTTGGGTTCAATCTTGCGGTGTCCTTTCCCAGTGATAGTAGGGGCAGCAAGGCACGTATTGTATTGTTGCCATCGAGGATAACAAGATGGGTTTTTTATCATATTGCATGAATTTATCCCTCTACATCATGTCATCTTGCTTAAGGTGTTACTCTGTTTTCATGAACTTAATACTCTAGATGCATGCTAGATAGCGGTCGATGAGTGGAGTAATAGTAGTAGATGGAGGCAGGAGTCGGTCTACTTGTCTCGGACGTGATGCCTATATACATGATCATACCTAGATATTCTCATAACTATGCTCAATTCTGTCAATTGCTCAACAATAATTCATGCACCCACCATAAAATACTTATGCTCTTGAGAGAAGCCATTAGTGAAACCTATGGCCCCCAGGTCTATCTTCATCATATTAATCTTCCAACACTTATTTATTTCCTTTGCTTTTTTACTTTGCTTTTATTTTACTTTGCATCTTATCATAAAAATACCAAAAATATTATCCTATCATATCTATCAGATCTCACTCTCGTAAGTGACTGTGAAGGGATTGACAACCCCTTATCGCGTTGGTTGCGAGGATTTATTTGTTTTGTGTAGGTACGACGGACTCGCGCGTAGCCTCCTACTGGATTGATACCTTGGTTCTCGAAAACTGAGGGAAATACTTACGCTACTTTGCTGCATCACCCTTTCCTCTTCAAGGGAAAACCAACGCAGTGCTCAAGAGGTAGCACTCGGCGTGCCGCCGCATCGCGCTTGTCTGTCTGCTGGGTGGAGGTCGCCGTGCGGCTAATTAATTAAGGTATTCTTTTTGTGAGTGGCTTAATTAAGGTATTCAATTCCTAAGGGTATTGTTGTACTAGTACTGTGTGTGTAAATTGACTGGCTATTAATTTTTGTCATTGCACGTCTGGATAATAACATGGAGCGCCCTCAGTAATTATTAAAATAAAACCTTGTGATTTATGCCTGCATCTTTGGGCAGCAGTTAATCCGTGTATTAATGTTGTTGTTTTGTTTTTAATTACCATTCGTGTGCTGCAGATGGGACGATCTCGATGGATGAAGAATCGGAAAACCACAGATTTTATCAGTGGCATGACAGAGTTCATGAATTTGGCTGAAAGTACAAAGACGAGAATTGGTGATGCGGATTACATCCTGTGTCCATGTACTAATTGTGCCAATACAGAGTCACATGAAGTTGCAGATGTACAGATGCACTTAGTCTGTAGGGGATTCATGGATGGATATACACGTTAGACCAGACACGGTGAAGAGGAGGTCATGGATGAAGATACCCAGGGCAGCGAGATGCCAAACCCCGATCAGTGTCACATGGATGTTGAATCTAACATCGGGGCAGAAACGCCCACTGGAAAACCAAGACGTCAACGCAGATGACAACAATCTTGATATGCCAGATTTTGCTGCTATGATTGCAGATTTCGAGGGCCCAAAAAAGGATATGTTTGGGTACAAGGATCTGCCAACCATTGATGTGGACTCCAAGAGAGAATTGTATCCAGGTTGCAAAAAGAAATATTCCAGGTTGAGTGCCACCCTGGCGCTTCTAAGATTTAAAGCAGCAAATGGTCTATCAAACAAGGGCTTCACAGAGATGTTAGGTATTTTCAAAGAAATTCTTCCGGAAGATAATGTGCTCCCCAGAAGCACGAATGAAGTGAAGAAAATTGTTTGCCCATTGGAACTTGAAGTACAGAAGATACACGCTTGTGTGAATGATTGTATATTGTACCGTGGTGAGTACAAAGATTTGCGTGCATGTCCCACATGCAAGCATGGACGATACAAGTGCAGGAGAGCAAAGGACAAGTACAAATTGGACGACGAGATTAAGACAGGAATCCCGTTCAAGGTTGTTTGGTACTTGCCTTTACTTCCGAGGTTGAGGCGTTTGTTTGCAAACCCTAGAGAGGCAAAGAGGTTGCGGTGGCATCATGATGAGCGAATTGTGGATAGGTTTATGAGGCACCCGAAAGATGGGGCTCAGTGGGAATTAATCGACAACAAGTTTGAAAATTTTGCCAAGGATCCTAGAAGTATAAGGCTCGGGGAGTGTACTGATGGGATGAATCCTTTTGGCGATATGAGCACCAATCACAGCACATGGCCAGTGCTTTTGTGCATATATAACCTAGCTCCTTGGTTGTGTATGAAGAAAAAATACATTATGATGTCAATGATTATCCAAGGCCCGAAGCAACCTGGAAATGACATCGACATTTACTTTCAGCTACTGGTAGAAGAACTGCTGACATTGTGGATAGATGCGCCTGCTGTAAAATGTTATGACGCTTATAGAAAGGAGATTTTTGATCTACATGCAATGCTGATGCGCACCATTCAAGATATGCCAGCATTAGGCAACACATCGGGGCAGAAAACAAAGGGAGATGTAGGGTGTGTCACATGCATGGATAGGACAGCTAACAGAAGACTTCGCAACTCGCGCAAAATAGTGTATTTGCGTCATCGTAGGCTCTTGCAGAAAAATCATCCATACCAAAAGATGAAAGCTAAATTTGATGGTACGGCAGAGGTAGGTGAGGGCCCAAGGCCCTATGATGGGGAGGTGGTCCACAACATGGCTAAAAAAAATTAATGTTGTGCTTGGCAAGAACCACCCTTTGATGGTGAAACAAACACCCAAGGGTCAAGTGTTTAAGAAGAAATCAGTGTTCTAGAAATTACCTTACTGGGAGATTCTACGTGTACGTCACTGCATCGATGTCATGCACGTAGAGAAGAACGTATGTGAAAGCATCCTTGGTACTCTTCTCAAGATTAAAGGTAAAAGAAAGGATGGTGACGGTTCACGGCTCGATATGCTTGTTGATCAATCAAAATGCAAGAGTGAAGCAGAAGATGATGACAAATTCATCAAAGCTCGCTAGAGTTACAATTTAAGTACAAAAGAAGCAACACAGTTCTTCACCTATTTGTTGTCAGTTAAGACACCCTCTTCTTACTGCGCAAACATCAGAAGTCTAGTGGATGTGAGCTCGGGTAAAATGAAGTTGGGACACATGAAGTCACATGATTGCCACGTAACGTTGACACAAATCCTCCCCGTGGCCATCAGGAATCTGATGGACAAAGGCATAAGAAACACACTCATTGACCTCTGTGATTTCTTCAACCAACTATGGCAGAAAGTTGTAAATCCTGAAGAGTTGAATCATATGCAAGATGATATTGCAAGAATATTTTCCAACCTAGAGATGTTTTTCCCACCATAATTCTTTGATGTCATGGTCCATGTCACTGTGCACCTTGTCGATGAGATAAAGTATCGTGGTCCTGTGTTTCTTTGCAACATGTATCCCTTCGAGCGGTGCATGGGAATACTGAAGCGCTTTTGTCGGAACCGAAACCATCCAGAGGAAAGCATCCTACTGAAGGAAATATGCCCAAGAGGCAATAATAAAGTTATTATTTATTTCCTTATTTCATGATAAATGTTTATTATTCATGCTAGAATTGTATTAACCGGAAACTTAGTACATGTGTGAATACATAGACAAAACAAAGTGTCCCTAGTATGCTTCTACTTGACTAGCTCGTTTATCAAAGATGGTTATGTTTCCTAACCATAGACATGTGTTGTCATTTGATGAACGGGATCACATCATTAGGAGAATGATGTGATGGACGAGACCCATTCGTTAGCTTAGCATTATGATCATTACAGTTTCATTGCTACTGGTTTCTTCATGACTTATACATGTTCCTCAGACTATGAGATTATGCAACTCCCGAATACCGGAGGAATACCTTGTGTGCTATCAAACGTCACAACGTAACTGGGTGATTATAAAGATGCTCTACAGGTGTCTCCGATGGTGTTTGTTGAGTTGGCATAGATCGAGATTAGGATTTGTCACTCCGTGTATCGGAGAGGTATCTCTGGGCCCTCTCGGTAATGCACATCACTATAAGCCTTGCAAACATTGTGACTAATGAGTTAGTAGCGGGATGATGCATTACGGAACGAGTAAAGAGACTTGCCGGTAACGAGATAGAACTAGGTATGAGGATACCGACGATCGAATCTCGGGCAAGTAACATACCGATGACAAAGGGAACAACGTATGTTGTTATGCGGTTTGACCGATAAAGATCTTCGTAGAATATGTAGGAGCCAATATGAGCATCCAGGTTCTGATATTGGTTATTGACCGGAGATGTGTCTCGGTCATGTCTACATAGTTCTCGAACCCGTAGGGTCCGCACGCTTAACGTTCAATGACGATTTGTATTATGAGTTATGTGCTTTGATGACCGAAGTTTGTTCGGAGTGCCGGATGAGATCGGGGACATGACGAGGAGTCTCGAAATGATCGAGAGGTAAACATCGATATATTGGAAGGCTATATTCGGACATCGGAAAAGTTCCGAGTGATTCGGGTATTTTTCGGAGTACCGGAGAGTTACGGGAATTCACCGGGAGATGTATTGGGCCTTATTGGGCCATACGGGAATAGAGGCGCGCACCCCCCATGGGTCCGAATTGGACTAAGGGAAAGGGGGCGGCGCCCCCTGCCCTTTCCTACTCCCTCTCTCTTTCCCTCTTTCTTCTCTCCTACTCCGGAAAGGAAAAGGGGAATCCTACTAGGACTTGGGAGTCCTAGTAGGACTCCCCGCACTTGGCGCGCCCCCTCTAGGGCCGGCCTCCTCCTCCTCCCTCCTTTATATACGTGGGCAAGGGACACCCCAAAGGCACAACAGACAATCTCTTAGCTGTGTGTGATGCCCCCCTCCACAGTTACACACCTCGGTCATATTGTCGTAGTGCTTAGGCGAAGCCCTGCGTCGGTAACTTCATCATCACCGTCGCCACGCCGTCGTGCTGACGGAACTCTCCCTCGGCCTCAACTGGATCAAGAGTATGACGGACGTCATCGAGCTGAACGTGTGCTAAAGACGGAGGTGCTGTACGTTCGGTGCTAGGATCCGTCGGATCATGAAGACGTATGACTACATCAACTACGTTGATAAAACGCTTCCGCTTTCAGTCTACGAGGGTACGTGGACACACTCTCCCGCTCGTTGCTATGCATCACCTAGACGGATCTTGCGTGTGCGTAGGATTTTTTCTGAAATTACTGCATTCCCCAACACCTACCAGGTTATACCGCGGAGGAGGTGGTTGAATTTTGCACCGAATACATGAAACATAGACCTATAGGTTTGCCCCTCTCTCTCCACGAGGGAAGGCTGAAAGGTAAGCCGGTCCTTGCTGGCATGCAAATGGCTACACCCGGAGAATTGGCAGAGAAAGCCCATTTGACGGTACTGCTTAACAGCCCAGTTCTCATCGCTTATGCCGAAGAACACTTGGCAGATATTCGCCAAAGATTCTTACCAATGGTGCCTTCATCAGATGTGGAGATGAAGGAGCACACTAAGAACTACGCCGAATGGCTGAAGAATCGTTTGGCACAAGGATCCATCGATGACATTGCTACGAGGTTGGCACAAAAGCCATCACCTACGGTGTTGACGTACCAAGCATATGACATAAATGGATACACATTCTACACGGAGGAATGAAAGACATCACCTGCAGCTGCTCGTGATGATGTTATATCTGATCTATCTGGAATGAAAGATAGACTGAAGGGCATGCTTACACATTATGAAGGTACATTAAAATGTGCAACA
This sequence comes from Triticum aestivum, assembly GCF_018294505.1. Classification (NCBI taxonomy): domain Eukaryota; kingdom Viridiplantae; phylum Streptophyta; class Magnoliopsida; order Poales; family Poaceae; genus Triticum; species Triticum aestivum. The sequence goes on from NC_057796.1 coordinate 64,230,366, forward strand.
GCCTGGGTTTGCCCACCCTTCTTGGAAGATGGCCTCTTCTTGGACAATGTGCCGTTGAAGCCGGGCTGTGTGAAGTGCTACGTGACTGGAGTAAAGCCTGGATTCAATGAATTTTCCCTGAAGAATATCCTAGGAGACATTGATGAGCAAAGGACCTTGGGAGAATCACTGTTACATCACACCCAGTGGCCACGAAAGGAAATAGAGTTCATCGATGAGATTCCTGAAGCCCCGCCAAGAGCAACCACTATCGCCGCTCAACCGGTGACACTCTCCTTGCCACAGCAGCTCTCTCGGGCTGATGCATCAACCTGTGATCAGCCGGCCCGACTTTGTGGCGTACAGGCCATGTCATCCTCCGCCCCAAAGCAGCCAGTGGCAAGGCCTACAACTGCTGATGACGCACCACCGGTTCAGATACCGGCCGCTGAAGCAGCGGCGGGAGACCCAGCTGTAGCACATGCTCAGCACACCAACTTGGTGGAACAAACTGCTAAGCAGTCTGATGCTTCGAAACCGCCTGCTAAGCAGTCTGTAGGTCCAGAACCGACTGCTCATCAGTCCGTCAGTCCGCAGGCGCGTGATCATCATACCAATGCGTCAGCACTTCCTGCTCAGCAAACCAACGCGTTGGCACGGCCTCCTCAGCACACCGACAAGTTAGCACCACCTGCGCAGAAACCCGACATAGCTTCAATGCATGGTCAGCAGTCCGATGCCTCTCCTCCTACAACCCAGCAGTCCATCACAGCAGCACCGCCAGCTCAGCGGTCTGGCATAGATAAACCGTTTGTTAAGCAGTCCGTCCAAGCTTCACCGTCTACTCGGCAGTCTACCTTGCAGCCAACCGACGTTCTGCCAGAAATGCTTCAAGTACCAAGAAGGAAATGGCCAAAAAGGCTACACCCACGACCATGAGGAAGCGCGGCGGGAGAGTGAAGAGGAAAGTGAACGATTGCCTCTTACTTAAAGCACTCATCGCCCAGAACCAAATTAACAGCAGCTTGTTCGAATCGGGGAGTAATATTATTTCTGATGCCATGGATGAAGAAGAAGTAGAATTGTTGCTTGCTAAAAGTAAAGCATACGTACTTGAAGCATCCAATTACATCCATGGCCAGCCATTTCTTGTTCGCGAATACTTTGATGAGTGCAGCTCCAGTTGCCGCGAGTTACATGAATATTGCATGGATCAAATGTCAGCAGGTCATCATGCTTTGCTAGTCCACTACAATAGAGATCATTTCCAACACGATGTTGGTTCCATCAATGTAAGTTTCGAGGACTTACATCTCTTCCTCAACTTCAACGTGCTCGATGCCACTCTTGTTAGATGCCTGATTTTGTAAGTACTTAACAAACTCTGATCAACTTCTCCATACAAGGCTGTAAATGATAAACAGCTAACTGCATTTTATTCCTCTCAGGGGATTGAACGCGCAGAGAAGAAAAAGGGAGAGTGTGTATTTCTCTGGCCATATCATGAACGGTAAATCAAGTTAACAACCACACATACACTGATTGTCTATCAGATTTTGACATCATTCGTAAGTTCATGGCTTTCTTAATATGTAGCAATCACTGGATACTGGTATTCATTGTTCCAAACAAGAACACAGTTTACTACATCGATTCTCTCAGAGAGTCAACAAACGCTCAGGATATGACGCATGTTCTACAAATCTTGGATAGGTATTGAATTCTATGATGTTGAAATTAATTTGCATTCATATCTGGTTCAATAATTGACAATTCATCATCATTTGCAATGTGCTCGCATTGTGGAAAAATAAACCAGGGAACCTGTTCAAGACGGAACAACCTCTGCAGCACGAGATCGTTTCTCCGGTAACACACCGAAATCCGTTATTTTCGGAAAATTTACCCAATAGTCTGCAAATACCTTTGCTTACGCTAGTCAATTGTTCAAGCTTCTAAATAAACCTCTTTCTATTTTATCCAAAGAAAAATAATACATCTAACACTGGTTAGGTTGTTCCTAACAGGAATACATGACTAATTCTGTACAAAAAATTTCAGTGTCCTCAGCCAGAAGCAGGGACCAACCTCTGTGGATACTATGTTTGCAGACACATGATCTCCATCTGCAAATCTGGTGATAGTTGTGACGATCCTCACGAATTAGTACCAGTAAGTCTATCTTAATTAATATCTTCTACTCAGCTCATATGGCACATTCTGATCTTAAAAATACTGTAGCTCATCTTAAAACCGAGGACCCCTGAACCGCTCCCGGCTGGTGAATTGCTGATGGTTCGGAGATTTATCAGCGACTTCTTCCTGGATCACTACATCAATCCCACTGGTGATAATGAAGATTTCAGCATGCGTTCTCCTGAAACATTGAGTAAGAGTTAGCCGCTAAACATATAACACATGGATCCATTGTTTTCCATCTGATGAGGTCTTCGTATTTCGTACACTATGATTAATTATGTAATGCATATATGTGTGGACAAATTATTGGAATTTAGCTACCATATGTTCAATTGCAATTGTTGCGAAATCTGATGAATGTTCTTCCTGTGGACACTATTTGTTCAATTGAATATTGTGGCAAATTTGCTTTTTGCGTGCCGATTCAAAATGGGATATTTTTGTTTATTTATTCAATTGAATATTGTGGCGAATTTGCTTTTTGCGTGCCGATTCAAAATGGGATATTTTTGTTTTAAGCTGGCAATTGCTCCGCACACGATTCAACTAAATGAGTGTGTGTGATCCACATCAGAAAGCATACGTCAATCGTAGCGGAACTGTCGGCGATACACAGCAGATCGCAAATGATTTGCAGCGCTACTACGTGTGCGTAGGGTCTCCGGAACCGTTTGTGATATCGCGTTATCGCACACGAGAACTGGGAGTAAACCGTGCCCAATGCAAAATACAATCCCAGTCATAATTTTTTCAGGAAACGTGCGGGATCCCAAACGAAAAGCACACGTCACTCTTGCGGCAATCGTCGATGATACCCAACAAATCACAAACAGTCTGCAGCACTTGTATGTGTGCGAAGGGGCTCCTAAACCGTTTGTGATAGAACATTATCGCAGACGGTAATTGTTGGCAAACGTGTGCGATGGAGTCTAGCATGGCAGACGGGTTACGCAGAAAAATCGTGTGCGATGGGGCACAAATCGCACACAGTTCATATGTTGGCCCGTCTGCCTTACATACTGTTTCCCAAACGGTTCGTTACGACAGACCGTATGGTTTCACTGCGTCATTATAAACGCTTAATCACCGATACCACACGTGTGAAAGAATTTAGTGTGTGCTACATCACACACGATTACATTTTGGAAGGCCTATGGATCACTGCTCCATATCCCCAACGGTTTCTGGGTCGTGTGGGATGGACACCCTATCGCACACACTCACTTGGCGACGGTCCCAAATGCCGTCGCGGAAAGGGGTTAAATACCGTTTGTATAGCACTGACGCGTACCAGTGATGTGTGTTCGTGTGATTTGATGTGACCTATCCTGTGGGCGAATTTCCAACAGCGCTGTCGTGCGTGAACCCGGACGGATGCGAGGAGCTTCATGCTGGATTCGCCCATCCCACGTCTTCCTGTGGAACTCCTGTTGGAAAACGTTGCATGGAAAACAAAAAAAATTCTATGCACACGCAATGATCTATCCATGGAGATGCATAGCAACGAAGGAGAGAGTGTGTCTATGTACCCTCGTAGACCGTGAGCGGAAGCGTTTCACAACGCGGTTGATGTAGTCGAACTTCTTCGCGCTTCAACCGATCAAGTACCGAACGCACGGCACCTCCGCGTTCTGCACACGTTCAGCTCGGTGACGTCCCTCGATTTCTTGATCCAGCAAGATGTCGAGGTAGTAGATGAGTTCCGTCAGCACCACGGCATGGTGACGGTGATGGTGAAGTGATCCTCGCAAGGCTTCGCCTAAGCACTATGAAAATATGACCGGTGGTGTAAATGGTGGAGGGGGGCGCCGCACACGGCTAAACAGTTGTCTGGGGTGTGCTAGGCGGCGCCCCCCACATATATATAGGTGGGAGCGAGAGGGGAGAGGCCTGGAGGCGCCTCAAGTAGGACCGAATCCTACTTGGGTTCCTCCTAGGCTGGCGCCCCCTTCCTTATTTACCTGAGGAGGAAGGAAAGAGGAGGGAGGAGGGAAGGAAGGGGGGAGGCCGAATCCCCCTTTCCTTCTCCCTTCCCCTCTTTCCTTCTCCTCTGGTTCGGCCCATATGGGGGCGCACCAGCCCCTTGTGGCTGGTGCATTTCCCCTCTTAGCCCATAAGGCCCATATCTTTTGCCGGGGGTGCCCCGAACCCCTTCCGGTGACCCGATATGTACCCGGTACCCTCCGGAACACTTCCAGTGTCCGAATACCATCGTCATATATATAAATCTTTACCTCTCGACCATTTCGAGACTCCTCATCATGTCTGTGATCTCATCCGGGACTCCGAACAACATCCGGTCACCAAATTGCATAACTCAAATAATACAATATCATCATCGAATGTTAAGCGTGCGGACCCTGCCGGTTTGAGAACTATGTAGACATGACCGAGACACCTCTCCGGTAAATAACCAATAGCAGAACCTGGATGCCCATATAGGCTCCTACATATTCTACGAAGATCTTTATCGGTCGAACCATTATGACAACATACGTTATTCCCTTTGTCTGTCGGTATGCTACTTGCCCGAGATTCGATCGTCGATATCTTCATACCTAGTTCAATCTCGTTACCGGCAACTCTCTTTACTCGTTCTGTAATACATCACCACGTGACTAACTCCTTAGTCGTTTGCTTGCAAGCTTATGATGTGCATTACCGAGAGGGCCTAGAGATACCTCTCCGATTCCAATCTCGATCTATGCCAACTCAACAAACACCTTCGAAAATACCTGTAGAGCATCTTTATAATCACCCAGTTACGTTGTGATGTTTGATAGACACAAGGCATTCCTCCGGTATCCGGGAGTTGCATAATCTCATAGTCGAAGCAATATGTATTTGACATGAAGAATGCAATAGCAATAAAACTAAATGATCATTATGCTAAGCTAAAGGATGGCTCTTGTCCATCACATCATTCTCTTAATGATTTGATCCCATTATCAAATGACAACTCATGTCCCTGGTTAGGAAACCTTAACCATCTTTGATAGACGAGCTAGTCAAGTAGAGGCTCACTAGGGACACGCTGTTTGTTTATGTATTCACACATGTATTAAGGTTTCTGGTCAATACAATTCTGATGCTTGCTTGAACTACATCGGTATTTTCCCAACGAGAAAGGGACGATGAAGCACATCAACGGTAAGTATTTCCCTCAGTGATGAGACCAAGGTTATTGAACCAGTAGGAGAACCAAGCAACACCACGTAAACAGCTCCTGCACACAAAGAACAAATACTTGCAACCCGACGTGTTAAGGGGGTTGTCAATCGCTTTTGGGTAACGGCGCCAGAAATTGGCACGTGGACGAGATAAAAATTGTAGTAGATTGATAGATGCAAATAAAAGCAAATAAAATTCATCAAGATATTTTTGGGTTTTTGGATTAAATGATCTGAAAATAATAGCAAATAAAAATAGATCACAAAGGCAAATATAATAAAGAAGAGACCCGGGGGCCATAGATTTCACTAGTGGCTTCTCTAGAGAAAAATAGGAAATGGTGGGTAAATGAATTACTGGTCGGAAATTGATAGAACTTCAAATAATCATGACGATATCCAGGCAATGATCATTACATAGGCATCACGTCCAAGATTAGTAGAGCTACTCCTGCCTGCATCTACTACTATTACTCCACACATCGACCGCTATCCAGCATGCATCTAGTGTATTAAGTTCATGGAGAAACGGAGTAATGCAATAATAACGATGACATGATGTAGACAAGATCTATTTATGTAGAAATAGACCACATCTTGTTATCCTTAATAGCAACGATACATACGTGTCGGTTCCCCTTCTGTCACTGGGATCAAGCACCGTAAGATCGAACCCATCACAAAGCACCTCTTCCCATTGCAGGATAAATAGATCATGTTGGCCAAACAAAACCCAAATATAAGAGAAGAAATACGAGGCCATAAGCAATCATGCATATAAGAGATCAAAGAAGACTCAAATAACTTTCATGGATAAAAATATAGATCTGATCATAAACTCAAAGTTCACAGGATCCCAACAAACACACCGCAAAAAGAGTTACACCATATGGATCTCCAAGAGACCATTGTATTGAGAATCAAAAGAAAGAGAGGAAGCCATCTAGCTACTAACTATGGACCCGTAGGTCTACAATGAACTACTCACGCATCATCGGAGAGGCACCAATGAGGATGATGAACCCCTCCGTGATGGTGTTTAGATTGGATCTAGTGGTTCTGGAACTTGCGGTGCCTGGAATTGATTTTCGTCGACTCCCCTAGGGTTTCTGGAATATTGGGGTATTTATAGAGCAAAGAGGCGGTGCGGGAGGCCACCGAGGTGGGCACGACCCACCTAGGGGCGCCTGGGGGCCCAGGCGCGCTCTTGTGGGTTGTGCCCCCGTTGGGGCACCCCCCAGGTGCTTCTCCGGCCCATTGGGTGTCTTCTGGTCAATAAAAATTCCACAAAAGGTTTCGCTGCGTTTGGACTCCATTTGGTATCAATTTCCTACGATGTAAAAAACATGCAAAAAAATACCAACAAACACTGGGCACTATGTCAATAGGTTAGTACCAAAAAGTGATATAAAATGATTGTAAAACATCCAAGAATGATAATATAACAGCATGGAACAATTAAAAATTATAGATACGTTGGAGACGTATCAGCATCCCCAAGCTTAATTCCTGCTTGTCCTCGAGTAGGTAAATGATAAGAGCAGAATTTTTGATGTGGAATGCTACCTAACATGTTCATCACATATTCTTTTCTTTGTAGCATGGACATTTGGACTTTTATATGGTTCAAAGCAATAGTCTAGTTTTGACATGAGGACTTAAATACTCAAGCATACCAACACGCAACCATGTCTTTCAAAATATCAACACTAAAGCAAGTTATCCCTAGCCCATCATGCTCAATCATTGATCCATTCATGAAACACACTCGCATATTAGCTACCCGCAATGCTCAAGTACGATCATAGTGCCCCTTAGTTGGTGCTTTATAAGAGAAGATGCAGACTCAAATAAAAAATAAAAATTGCATAAAGTAAAAGAAAGGCCCTTCGCGGAGGGAAGTAGGGATTTGTAGAGGTGGCATAGCTCAAAGCGAAAAAGATAGAGATAAAAACATTTTGGGAGGCATGGTTTTCCTATCAACGAAAATGATCGAGTAGTTCCCAATACTTTCCATGCTAGATATATCATAGGAGGTTCCCAAACATAAAATAAAGTTTATTCCTTTTTCCACCATACTTTCACTTTCCATGGCTAGCCGTATCCACGGGTGCCTTCCATACCAACACTTTCCAAAGAATTTATTATTTGACAACATAAAGTAAATTCAGTTTTCATTTCAGGACTGGGCAACCCTAATACCTTTGCCGTACTCTCGTGCAATGACAAGTGAATAAACACTCATCTTGAGAATAACACATCTAGCATGGAAATATATTAGCCACCCCCTACCGTTTCATGAGCGGTACGAGCACACAAAAGAGAAGTTTATTTTGAAAACTAGAGATGGCACATACAAATTTGCTTAGAACGGCATGAAAATACTGGATATAGGTAGGTATGGTGGAGTCATATGGCAAAACTGCTTTAAAGGATTTTGGATGCACAAGTAGTGATCATACTTAGTGCAAAATGAAGGCTAGCAAAAGATTGAGAAGCGATCAAACAAGAAACAAAAATTCTCATAAGCGAGCATTAAGCATAATTAACACCGAATAAGCTCAAACGAATATAAGTGAAGATCATGAGTATCATATTTCTTTCTCTCAAAATAATTTAAGTGAAGCAAGAGAGAATTTCTGAAAATTTTACTAACTCTAAAATAAATCTAAGTGAAGCATGAGAGCATTTCTTCAAAAATACTAAAGCACACCGTGCTCAAAAAGTTATAAGTGAAGCACTAGAGCAATTATGTCGGCGTTCTGGGAACGGGGGTCCCCAGACTTGCCTGCCTGCGGCCCGCGGCATGGCTAAGCCAGTAGGCAGTACGGCCCATCATCATCAACAAGGCATCCAAGACCCTCGCGAGGGTCCAAGCCTCGCAAGACGAACGACGCAAGACCTCCGCAGGAGTGGCCTAGTCAGGCAGGCTCACGAGGAGCAAAGATATCAAGGCGGGGTAAACCTCACGAGGCCCTCGTGACGTGAGCTGTGACGATCGACACCAGGCGGGTGCCAGCGCGCACATCGTCCTTGTTTCCTCTTTGGTGCTAAGGAGGCCAGCGTAGGTGAGGAGTACCGAGGCATCAGGCAAAGGTTGCTATATCGGTGCAACGAGACCAAGACCAGGAGGACGGCAAGGCGGAGGTCATCGTGGAGCCCAAGACGGCGTCACCACCAGAGCCTTTCGCAGGCTAAGACCACTTTCTTCAGGATAGCTTGTACTAGTTGTCCCCCTTCAAATTTGCCCGCCGTTGTTGGCTCCCTTCCCGCTCATTATTTGGGAAGAGGACCAGGGCCTCTATAAATAGGTCTAGCCACCACAGTAGTAGGCATCGGATCCAGAGAAGCGCACAAGTTGGCAAGCACAAGAACACGTCAACCTCAAGAGGCTGTTCTTCCCTCTGTACTGTTCATCACCAGCCCAAGAGGCAATCCACCACCACCACACTAGAGTAGGGTATTACACCACAACGGTGGCCCGAACCAGTATAAATCTCGTGTCTATTTGTGTTGCGAGTTCGTCGAGTTTGTCCGCGAGATCTTAGCGAGCTAGGGCGTAGATCGGTAGGAGGGAAAGACTTCGCGCCCACCCCAGTGTTCGAACCTTAAGGGTTTGCCGGAACCCCACATCCGACATTTGGCGCGCCAGGTAGGGGTGCGCCGTAGCCTCCCTCTCGTCGATCAGTCGCTCCGTCGCTCCGTCGTCTCCATGGCGGACGCTCGCCGTGCTCGAGCTGAGCGTCGGGTTGCCCTCACCGCCCGCGTTGCTCAGACCGGCTCCCATCGGCGGGCCACCTCGTCGTTCTCTGTCTCCCGCCGCCAACGCTGCCACTGGCCCGGCGGGGAACGAGCAGCAGGCGTACTCGCTGCATCCTTCGGTGCGGCAGGACGGCCGCACCGCCACTCCATTGCTGACCCCGGCCGGTTCTTCGTCTCACGCTCGTCGTGCTCCCATGGAGGCACGGGCCGCACTCCTCGCTGCAAACGTACTCCTGCGCTACCGCCTAGTCGACGACCTCTACGAGGAGTGGCTCGATAGCGTCGCCGAGCTCGTCCGCGCAGCAAGGGCCTCTCCGGTGCCGTCCCTCTCTGTACCTCACCCTCAGCCAGCCACGGGCGATGAGGCTCATGGCGCGCCTCCGCCACCACTGCCTCAAAACGGTGCCTTGGCACCAAGGCGCGCGGTTCCGCGGCGCGATCCACCGCGCTCGGTGCCCACGCGCGAAGAGAGAAGCTGCCAAGAAATCCCGCGGCCGCGAGAAGCTGCACCTGCGCTCCCCGCGCCGCCTCATCAAGACCACGTGCCGCCCACAGCGGCGCTGCGTGGACCTCGCCAAGACCAAGCTCCGCCTCCGAAGCGGGCCCCAGCAACCATGGCTGGCTGCCGCGCCTTCACCCCCGAGCTGCGTAGCGTCGCTTGGCTAGGCAAGTTCAAGCCAGATGTGCCTCTTCACTACGACGGCACCGCCGACCCCGCGGAGTTCTTGCAGCTCTATGAGCTTAGCATCGAAGCAGCCGACGGCGATGAGAAAGTCATGGCAAACTGGTTTCCCATGGCTCTCAAGGATGGAGCCCGCTCCTGGCTCCTGAACCTGCAGCACGGCTCGATCTCCTCCTGAGACAAGATGCGCGATCGCTTCGTCACCAACTTCCAGGGCACTCGCGACCGCCCGCCGGCCGCGGGCAACCGGCGCCGCATCAAGCAACAACCAGGAGAGACCCTCCAAAAGTACATCCAGCGCCTCAACAACACCCGCCTCAAGATCCCCAAGGTCACGGATGAGGCCATCATCTCCGCGTTCTCAGACAGCGTTCGTGACGTCAAGATGAAGGAAGAGCTCGCCATCCACGAGGAGCTCTGCACATCTCAGGAGCTGTTCAACCTGGCAACCAAGTGCGCAAGAGCTGAGGAGGGGCGCCTCTCCCTTCTCAAGCTGCCAGCTGCAGGAGCGGAGGAGAAGAAAGCCAAGGCGAAGGACGTGAAGCGCAAGGAAGCAGCAGTACTGGCAGCAGAGCCCGACACCAAGCGGGGCAGAGATCAGCCCGAGTCATCCAAGAATAGCCGACCGTTCTGCGCCTTCCGCAACCTGAACACTCACAACACCAGCGACTGTCAAGAGCTCAGAGCCATACGAGAAGGACGCTTCGGTCGACGCCACGAGCGCAGCGACCGTGGCTACGACCGTGGAGGAGGACGTGGAGGCGGACACTGGGAGGACCGTGGCCCGTGCCAGGAGTGGCGCGACAGGCCTCGCGAGGACCGCTGGCAGGACCATCCTCGCGAGGGCGCCTGGAGGGACCAGCCTCATGAGGATCGCCCCCAAGGCAACGCCGGTCTCACCCCGCTGCCGCCACCAAGGAGGAACGACGGCCACCATCAGGACGAGGGGGCTGGGGGCTTCTAGGATCCGCGTGCAATCGCCTGCATCTTGGGCGGCGCCCGGGCCCCAGCCTCTCAGCGCATCTTCAAACAGTTCGCTCACGAGGTGAACACGGCGCTCCCCAAGCTCGAAGCCACGCGCCCGCTCAAGTGGTCCCAATGCGCCATCACTTTCAACTCGGCAGATCAGCTCAAGTGCGCGGCCACTGCCGGCGCCCTCCCGATGTTGTGCTCCCCGGTCATCAGCAATGTGCAGGTTACCAAGACCCTCATCGACGGCGGCGCAGGGCTCAACGTCCTGTCCGTCGACACGTTCAACAACCTCGAAGTGCCGTACGAGCAGCTCCAGCCTACCAAGCCTTTCTCGGAAGTGACCAATGGTTCCACCACACCAATAGGGCAGGTCCGCCTGCCTGTCACCTTCGGGGAGCGCAAGAACCACTGCACCGAGCTCATCGACTTCGACGTCGCGCACATCCGCCTGCCATACAATGCCATCCTCGGGTATCCGGCCCTGGCCAAGTTCATGGCAGTCACCCATCATGGCTACAACGTCCTCAAGATGCCAGGAAGCGGCGGAATCATCACGGTCCCATGCGAAGAGAGAGATGCTGTGTGCTCCCTTGAGCGCACCTTCCAAGCTGCAGCAATCGACGACCCCGACAGCAGGATTGAGGGCCCTCCGGAGGCCATCCCCAAGAAGAAGAAGCTGCGGCGCGAAGGACCTCAGGAGGATGGCGTCGCGGCAGGAGCCTCATCAGGATCAGCGTCCGTCCCAGGGGCGCCTCCCTCCATCGCATAGGAAGGCGCGCCCAGCGCCCTCCTCAGGCAGGGCTCGAGGGCTCTCTTCTGGAGGGCCTCGGACCTTGCCAACCTCACGAGGGAGGCGCTTGGGCACCACTTGGAGGCGTGCGTCGCGGCACGTGTCCCTCAGGAGGGCACAGGGCAAGGAGTGCCCACCACTCAAGAGTTCATCACCAAGACCACTCAGGAACTGCAAGACGCAAGAGCTGTGCGTGGCGACAACCGCACACGAGGCGCAGCTCCCCATCCTAGCGAGGACGCTGGCCTGCGTGTCTGCATCGACGTCCCAGGGCCCAACAAGGCTGCATCTCAGGAGCCTTTTTGGCCATCGCGTGTGGGGAGCTGCAAGGGCCCGCCACACAGCTACGTTCACATGCCCTTCGGCTTGCCGAGCGTGGCGTCAGCCTATCACTGCAACATGCAGCGTGTCCTGGCAGCTCAGGAGGCCAGGTACCACGCCGTCTTGGAGGAAATGGAGACGGTATTCAGGGAACCTCCCGAGCCCCCAGAGCCTCCCGAGGCTCAGGGCTCCGGTGGCTCATGAGGAGTCATTTCTTCGACGTACGTCTTCAGCTGCACCAACCCTACTTCGTCTACAGAACCAGGTGACATCTTCCAAGCTCGTTTAGCTGGGAGCGCCCCTCGGGCTGCATCACTCCCAGGGCACATGGGTCCATCCCTGTGGCACGTATCCCTTTTGCTTATGTCTTTAGCTTACCTTGCTGGGGCCGCCCCTCGGGCTGCATCATCCCCAAGCTGCTCGGGCCAGACCCAGTGGCATGTATCCTCCTGCATTTACCTAAGCTGATCTGCTTTCCATGCTTAGCCTGCCTACGGCTATCGCCTGCTTGATCGCCACTCGCCACGGGTCTGTTCATCCTATGCAATTCGCTTGCACGTTAAAAGGGGGGCTCCTGAGCATCGCGACTTAGGAGCTCTTACTGGCTCTCCAGCCCTCACTCCCTGGCCTTGACCACGGCATCACGACCTGGCATACCAGCTGCGGCTCAGCTCGCTCGAGGGCCGGGACCTGAGGACGTAGAGTGCTTGCATCTAACCGCCTTGCAGGAACACATAGTGACCAAGACTCAAGACCAGGCGCAACCCGCCTTGAGGTAGGGCCTCGTGAGTCCCGCGCTGGCTCACGAGTGCCCAGATACACCTCGCAGCCCTGTCGTGCAAGCCACGTGTCAGGGCAGGCCTGTACACGCCCCGGGGGCTCCTCCCGGAGGGGGCCCCCCATCCCACGCACAAGTGGAAGCACCATGCTCCGCGCTGGCCATCGACACTGCCGAGGAGCGGCTATGCCCTTGCACAAGCGGAAGCACTATGCTCCGCGCTGGTGATAAACAACTGAGGGCGGACCCACGGTCGTACCAACCTCAGGGAGCCCAGAGCTCAGCGCTCAGCCTCACCGCAACGCCTCCCCTCAGGAGAGCCTCGCGAGGGGGTGGGCACGGGGGCTTCGCTCGGGTTGCACCTGCTCGGGTCGCACCCAAGCGCACGCCACCCAACCAGGTCTCCCGGACCTGGGCGTCGCGCGCCCCTCCCGAGGCCTCGGCAAGGGCAGGTATGGAAATTGTTTGCACGTCAAGGGGGACTCCTGAGCATCGCGACTCAGGAGCCTAACTGGCCATGTAGCCCCTCACTCCTTGGTCCATCCTGGTCTCCGGTCAGCCCAATGGCGGTTGAGGTATGTGCGGGGCCGGGCTCTGCCGACGTAGAACATTAATCTATCCTCGCGAACTCTCCCTATAAGCTATTTGCGCGTCAAGGGGGACTCCTGAGCATCACGACTCAGGAGCCTAACTGGCCCGGTAGCCCCTCAATCCTTGGTCCGTCCTGGTCTCCGGTCGGCCCAATGGCGGTTGAGGTATGCGCGGGGCCGGGCTCTGCCGACGCAGAACGCAAAGCAAATAGGAAGGACATCGCTAAATCTCGAAGCAAATATTACAAACACATTCTTCTCATGATACCAAATGAAAAGTCTAAACGCCTCCACGAGGCCTAATGCATGTTGCAGGAATGAAACAGGAGAATAGACGCAGGTCATTCCTGGACGCCGCCATCACCTGCGGCAGGCGCCACTTCGTGAGCAACGTTGTCTTCGCCTTCACCACCAGCTGCAGGATCGGCGACATCGCCGGACAGAGGAGCAAAGACAAAGCCGCGGAACTTCTTCAGCAAAGCCTCCACCTGACCTTGCACGGCTGCGGGAGCGGCCTCGTATTGATCTTCATCCACAGGCTCCAGCAGCCCGTCAAGACAAGCGCTGGGGTCGCGAAGGTGCAGGTGGCTGAAGACACGGGTTAATGCAGCTGAAGACAGGACGCGAGCTTCCGCCTCCGCCATGGGACCAACGCCATCAACGACTTCCTTGAACGCCTGCACCAAGAGAGGAAGTAGCCGGGCGGGGCCGTCCTCATCAGTGGCCAGCGACTTCTCCAGGCCGTGCTCATAGAGCGTCTTCAGCGCCTTGCGAGATCTCTTCTCAAGGTCGGCAAAAGCCGGGCGGTCTTCGGTCAGGACTTGCGCCTTGGCGTCGAGATCGGCCTCCCTCGTCTTCGCCTTCCGCTCCAGCTCTTCCAACCGGTTGCGCTCAGCGGCCTGCGTCCTCCCCAACTCCGCCAGCTCAGCATCACGGTTCTTGACGGCTTCCTCCCGGGCCTTCATCTCCTCCTCCTTCGCTTGGTGGCAGCGTGCTTCTTCGACATGCTTGTCGTGCAGGCTCTGCAACTCGTCCTCCAGCACCCAGCAGCGGTCATGGGCGGCCTCGACGTCTTTCAGCGCCATCTCACGATCGGTTGTGGCCTTGGCGGCACCCTGCTTCTCCTTCTCAGAAGTCGCAGCGGCTTGGCCCAGCGCCGCGCGAACCGCCAAGTTAGAGTGGAGCCAGCCTGAGGCCAGCTCTAGGCTCCCGGCCACAAGGCATGGGTCCGCGCCCAGGAGATCCGCCTACAGCTGGGTCATCTCCGAAAGAGCACGTTCCAGAACAGCAGCAGGAGTAGAAGAACCTCGGAGTGGAGGTGCAGCAGTGGGAGGAGGCGACATCGTCACCAGGGCCTGGGAGATCGCGGTTTCCGGAGCAGCTGGGACCTCATTGGCCGCGCCAAGCGCCGGCACCTCCAGAGCCAGCGGTGCCATGGGGGCTAACTCCACGCGGCGATGTTCCTCTTGGCCCCACGAGGACAACCGGGCTGGGGAGATGCGGGCGCTGTTGCCTCCTTTCTCTGCGGAGGGAGGCACGGCCGCCGTATCCTCCTTCTCTTCTTCGCCGAAGATGTCGGCCTGATCAACCAAGGACGAGCATCAGGAAATGACGAGTACAAACAGCGACAAGTCGAAGCTTAAGACACTTACTGGTCCGCCGCAACATACTTACGCTTGGGGAGCTTGAAGCCTGACAGCATCGGGACCTGAGGAGCGGGCGTTCGAGTTCCGGCGGCAGCAGGCAGTGCGGAAGCAGAACCGGAGCCAGCACCAGGAGGTGTCAGGACGGAGGCGGCGTCACGAGGCACCAGGGACGACCTACCCCTCGTCGGGATGAGGGGCTGCTCCCTCTCCCCTTGGCAGGCATCGGCCTCGGCATCGTCAGGAAGGGTGCGGAGGATCTCAGCCTTGCTCAGTGGGGAAGTCTCCCCTACCTCTTCCAGAGTCTTCTTCGAGTCCACCTCCTCCCCCCTTCCCTACGAGACTCGTCAGAAGACACCTCCACTGGCTTCGGTGCTGCAGGGGCTCTCGGGAGCGCCGGCGGCACCAACCCACGCGCGTCAAAAGTCGGCTTGGAGGCGACAAATTCCTCCCGGTCCCTGCGTTGGAACAGGGGAACTAAGGCACTTGGCGGGTACTCCTGGTTGTCCCCAACTATGAGACGCAGAACAGCGGCCAATTCATCGCCAGGCAGGGCCCCCGGCCTCAGGCGGGTCTTGTTTCCCTCCTCTTCAAGCTCCCACAGGGGGCGGGGAGCGCTTGGAGTGGGGTAACTCACAGCGTCAAGTGCGCGACCCCCGTCTCCTTGGCCGCCCTCGCGTTGCCCGGCTTCAAGTCGGTCATCATCTGCCCCAACACTAACGATGCCCGCTCATCGGCAAGCTCCACCTTGGGCCACCCCCTGTTGGAAGAACGCGCCGCCGATTTTTTTTGAGGAACTGGGACAGTGGGAGAGGCTCCCACTATCATATATATTATATATTAAACACAATTACAAGGATTTAGTTAGATCATGTACAAATTTCAACCCAACTAACTTTGTAGTGGGGGGTATAATCTGACTAAAGGGTACAATTAATCAGAGGGTAGGGAGTCTAAAAGTAAGAAGATAAACTCTTTCTTATTGTCTTTAAACCTATATTGAAGGAGACTAAAATCCTCCTTGAATCTGGCCAGCCAAGAGTGGTAGGAGGGGTTTATATCTCTGAAAAGTTTGTCGTTCCTCTCTTTCCAAATGCTCCAGGATGCTTGAAGGATGACCTCCATGAACAAAGGCCTGCCCCAATTGATTTTAGCTTGTTCTAGCCAGGACAGCCGAGTGGCCTGATCTCCAGGGTCTAATCCAAAGGTTGCCCAGCAATTTCGGCTAAATGGGCATGTGAGGATCATGTGATCTATGTCTTCTTCTTTTTGACCACAAAGCAAGCAGTTGAGGTTATTACCAATGTTATAGTGCCTTCTCTTCAACATGTTTCTTGTGTTGAATCTATCAGACAGCATGAGCCATCCAAAGACCTTGAGTTTAGCATTGACCTTCGATTTCCATAGCCTGTGGTAAGTCTTATGGGCCTTCATATCCCTAAAGTAGAATTTGTAGTATTTGCTGGCTGAAAATTCTCTTCCTCTCCAAGGGTAAGTCCAGATATCTTTTGCATTCTGGCTATTGTCCAGTGTAATGTGTGTCACCAAGTTTTGCATATCTTGCAGTTCCTCCAGGGCTTGTGTAGAAAGTGGTAGAAAGAATGCTTCATCCAGCGAGTTTATGGTCAAGAAATCTTTGACTGAGCAGTCTTCATTTCTCACATAAGAAAATGCTCTAGGATGTGTGTCAGATAGAACTTCTTCCAACCACAGGTCTTTCCACATTAGTACGTTGTCCCCACATCTCATGTCCACCTTTGAAATTCCTCTAAAAATGGGAGTTAGCTTGAGGATGTCCCTCCACCAGAATGATCCACATGGGTCAGAGGCATGTGGAATTTTATTGGTATAGTAGGTGGTCCAAAGCAATTCCACCCAAGAAAGGTCATGACGGTTGTAAAACTTGTGTAAATATCTTAGTAGGAGAGCAACACTTTGTATCTCAAGATTTATGATTCCAAGCCCCCCCACTCTTCTTTGGTCTGCAAACTCTATCCCACGCAGCTAGTGAGTTGCATTTTCACCTTGTTCTGTCTTTTTTGTCCAGAGGCATCTCCTTCTTAGTTTATCCAACAGCTCAAGGATTTAGGTGGGAATCTCAGAGTGCATAGTGCAAAAATTGTAAGTGAGGTGATGACCGTGTTTAGTAAGGAAAGTTTGGAGCCATAAGACATCAAGGATAATGTAGATGTGAGCCTTCTTTCCATGTTACAGACAATAGGCATTAGATCCTGGACTGAAGGTTTGGATGTCCCAAGAGGTAGTCCAAGGTATGTGAATGGCATCTTTCTGATTGTACAGCCAAAGATTTGAGCTATATCTTTACTTAATACCTCATCACAATTTATTGGTATCAATGCTGATTTATGGAAGTTGATCTTGAGTCCAATTGAAGTGGCATAGTCAGTGAGAATATTCTTCATTGTTTGTGCTTGGTCAGGGCATGCAGGCATAATGATAATAGTGTCGTCAGCGTATTGAATAACAGGGTAATCAATTTGGTTTTGTCGAGGGAAAGGTAATTGTAGCAATCCATGTCTGAAAGCATCATTAATGGCCGCTTGTAAGAGATCAGCAGCAAGAACAAAAATGAGAGGAGAGAGTGGATTACCCTGTCGAACACCACTTTTGCAGATGAATTGTCTGCCCGGTACACCATTCAGGAGAACAGAAGATTTGCCAGTAGAAAATAGAGATTTGATCCATAAAAGCCATTTATCATTGAATCCCATGTGTTTCATTATTTCTAACATTGCATCATGTTCAATGGTGTCAGATGCTTTGGCAAAGTCTAATTTAAGGAGTACAATCTTATTCTTGGAATTCTGGCATTGGTGTATATATTCAAAGGCCCAAGCGAGGCAATCTTGGATTGCTCTGCCCTTAATGAAACCATATTGATTCCTGTGTATAATCTTCAGAATAATCTTTTGCAGACGATTGGCAAGTAGTTTTGTAATCACTTTGAGACAGCAGTTAAGGAGTGTAATAGGTCTGAAATCATTTACTGTAGCCGGGGAGGAAATTTTAGGAATCAAGGTAATATATCCTTCATTGATGCTTTCCAGGTTTAAGGTACCAGCATGGAATTGATCACATAGTTTGTAGAAGTCCTCCTTAATAATGTGCCAGCAGGTCTTAAGAAATATTCCTGTGAAACCATCAGGGCCTGGAGCTCGGTCTGCAGGCATTTCTTTAATGACATTATCAATTTCCTCCCTGGAGAATGGAATTGTTAATTGGTCTAGGTCATTCCTTTTTTTGATTATATTTGCTAGGTTGAATTTCATTTGAAAAGCTCCTGAGGTTCCCAATCTCTGTTTGAAACTTTGGTAAATTAAAGCTTCTTTTCCAATGTGGTCTTCTACTGTGGTGCCATTATCCAACTGAAGAGAGGGAATATTATTCCTTCGGTACCTCTCTGATGCCATTGCCTTGAAAAATTTTGGGTCCTCATCACCAAACTTAGCCCATCTTATGGTGCATCTTTTCCTCCAGTATTGTTTTTGGTAATCTAACAGTCGGAGTAAATGATTTTTGAGAATTCTTCTGAAGTTCCTCTCTGGTGTTGTAAGAAGTCGTTTATTTTCCAATGAGTCCAGGTCAGCAAGTGTGGTATTAGAGTTAGCTATGGCAGTAGCAAGCTTGGAAATGTGCTTACTCCATCTTTTGAGCTCATATCTGAGTGTTTTGAATTTCCTGGAGACAATTGTGGCATAGTTATCTGAGGGTACTCTTTTGTTCCAAGAAGAGGCGACCAAATCCATAAAACCAGGGTGTTGAATCCAATAAGACTCAAACCTAAAAAGATTACTTCTAGGGATGTCTGTTTCTATGGATATCACACAAGGTATGTGGTCTGAGACTGGTTTAGAGAGTGGTTTTACAATGGTGTTGGGGTATGATGTGGTCCAATTGGTTGAAGTGAAGAACCAGTCTAACTGTTCAAGTAGGGGATCATCCTGCATGTTACTCCAAGTAAAAGATCTTCCTTTTAGAGGAAGTTCAATCAGGCCCTGTGTACGGATGAAATCATTGAAAGTGATCATATCGTTAATGTTTCCACCAGGTTAATTTCGATTAGTGGGGCTGCGGATGTAGTTGAAATCTCCCACTAGAAGCCAGTCTTCATTGTTAGGTATATTGAGATTGAGTAACCAGTTTGTGTAGTCAATTCTGGATTCACCTTGACAGGGACCATATATATTAACCAGGGTCCACATTTGGGCAGATTTGGTGGATTTAAAGTGAATTACTAGGGCAAATTCTTCCTCAATCAGCACTGTGCCAGTAAAGATAGCACTATTCCATATGGTTACAATACCACCTGATGCACCCCTTGAAGGGATAAAAGCAAATTTGTCAAAGCGTTTGGGGCAACATGACTTAATATATGAATTATCAAAAGTAGCCTTCTTTGTTTCCTGTAAGCAAACGACTGAATAGCCACTAGTAGCAATAACATTCGATAAAGCCAAAAGTTTAGGGTCTAAGTTCATGCCCCGGATATTCCAACACAAAACATTCCAGTTCGAAAGCAAGGCCATAAAAGCAAAGAAATAAAGCTTAAATTAAGATGAAGAGGAAGAAGGACCAGCCCCCCTTGTCTGCCATGAGCACTTCTTCAGTTACTTCCTCCGGTGGGACAACACATTTCTGCACAGCAATGTTTTGAATTTGATCAACTGTCATGGGAGGTGGTATTTCACCCTCTTCAATCTGATGTTCAGTAATCTCAGTAATGACCACAGCAGACACATCATTTGGGATGATTCTGGGCTTCACCTTGGAAGTTTTGGTCCTGCTGTCAATTATTGCGGGCACCTTGAAGCCGTCATACTTATTGGAGCGAGAGCTTCTACGCACACTGGCAACAAAAACTAGAGCTTTATTCTTACTACGTTTGCCTTGGGCCCCCCCCCTTGAAGAGCCAGCCTGAACTTCAGTTATGTCCCCCGCAACAGTATCTTGAACTTCAGAAGCTTCAGAGAAATCCATAGCCTGATTATCTGCAGGGAGCATCACTGTCTGGTTATCATCAGGAAGCGCCTGCACATCCTCGCTGTCAAGAGACCAGAGCTGGACAGTCGAAGTAACTGTACCATCTGCTTCTCCCTGAGAAATGCAAGAAGTAACCTGAACTGAACCTTCAAAATCAGAGAGGGACAGTTAAATATCCAGCCTAGTTGGCCTAATTCCATATCCATGGGCCCAAGGGCCAATAGTGGCCAGAGTTGGCATGATGGATCTTGAGGGAAAACTAGTGATGGGCACATATGACAGAGGTTCAACAATTAGCATCCCATTCATGAACTCATTGTCAGCAGAGAAACTAATGTTCATACCAGCATTAGTGACAGAGATGCTGAACTGAATCTGTGAGGTCTGGACCTCCTCTCTGGGAATCATCAGCTCATTGTGCTGCACTGGTGGAGTCACAATATTATTAGCCAAGTTGAGAGAGCCATTCCTTTGCAGGGCCTGCAGAATACTAGCTAGTACAAGCACCAAAGCATCAGAGTCAGAATTTGAAGTGGAGCTGTTGTGTGAAATGGAATCATTCCAAGCTGCATAAGGGCTGTCTTGCAGATTGTTGGTTGACATAATTCCATCCTGAACTTGTAGTCCCTCATTGGACAACCACTCTTGGAAATTATAAAGGGAAGGTGGTGCAGGTGGGGGGGAGCTAGCCATTCACCCCATTGGGGATGTATCTCAATGTCAGCCTGACCTGCAGCATTTTCGCCCACATCTTCTGCAACATTGTTGCCAGCACCTTGTTGCCCCATCCAATTATTGAGTTGCATCTGGTAAAGCTGTTCAGCATTGAGGCCTTCCCCATAGAGAGGGTGAGGAATGTCATCTATAGGCGGTGGGTCTTCTCCAGCAGGAGGAACTTCAGGCAAATGGGCGTTCCAATCGGAACTTCGCAGCATTGTGACACAGACTGTCCAGCACCAACGATTTCCACCCAGCTGGTGTTTCACCAAGCTCTTTGGCACCAGCCTAAGGTGTATGACTTTGACACGGATTAGAACAAGTTTTCTATCTCCTCTTGGATTGTGCCAATGTGTCAGACTACCAAAACCATCAGCAGATCTATGCAGGTAATGATATGTTTGGTAATCTTGCGGAAAACCAATGTAAAGAATCCAAACATCCGGCCCAAAAGTAGTGAGCCTCATATTGAGTGCCTCATCATGCAGAACAAAAGAAACTACAGTGTTTATATCCCCTTCTTCCTCAGCATCGATCTCAAAGGTAGTACCCACCACATTGTCCCGCATCAGCGGGCTGGGAAATCCATATATAGCAATGCCTAGTGGGTGATCATCTATTTCAGTCGGAGCAAAGTTGGATTCATGCAGCAGACTAGTGATTACCTGCCTCAGAGAAGCCTTGTGGTGGAACGGGAGATGGTAGTTCACCTCGGCATTGGCCAGGAAGTCGTGGTTGAGGGGAGGGACCGGGTGCACCGCCATGTCGCTGCGAACAATCCGATTGGCCGGCCCTAGCTCGATGGCCATCCCCGTAGGGATGTAGGGGACGACGTTGAGAGGGTAGTTCGCCATTGTTGCAGGAGGAGGAGCTCTCGAGGTAGGCAGAGGAGGGGAAGTGGAATGCGTAGCGGCAGCGGTAATTGTTTTAGGCTTCCATATTAGTGTATGCGCCTCTCTCCCCTTCCAACAGGAATGTGCCAGGTGTCCATACCGGCCACAGATACTACATCGGATGGCTGTAAATTCCTCTGCTTTTTTATTGCGGTCAAGGTAGGTAATCAATGAGCTATGGCAAGTAGATATCTGATTTTGATGTGACGCTGAGTTGATAACACAGGAGGCATCAGATTGTTTTGCTATATGCCCTCGCTTAGGAATACAATCCTGGCCTTTATTTTTGCCTAAAATTGCATCATCTTTGGAGGAATGCTCCTTGGAAATCTCTTTGGGTTGCCACCACAGATAGGTACAATCCGCATTTCCACAGTCATTAGGTAAGTGACCAAAAAGGTGGAAATATTGGCAAAATAATTTGGAAGGGCAAAAATCCGAGAAGTGATCCGCAGAGGAGCAAATAGTGCATGAAAATCTTTGCTTTAAATTATTTGAGCTGGTCTCAGAAGGAAAACGGTCCGGATTGGGCTTATTGTGATTTACCTGGGCCGTCTGATTTTCAATAGCCTGACTTGTATAGTTAGGGCCAAGGTGGCCCAATTTTTTGCACCGCAAGCAAATGTTGGCTTTGTTACAAATGAATTCTGCAGACGGGACTGAGTCCAAGGCCCAAATTTTTGCAATTTGTGAGTCATCATATCCCGCCTGTCGGAAATCCATAATGTGTAGTGGGATAAAAGTTGGAATGGAATCCCAATAAGAGGACCGATAATTATTGCCAATAAATGTAGATTGATGCTCTTGATTATCAGGATTAAATGCTGAATGGAAGTTACATAAACGGATAGAATTATTGCCTTTGTTGTGCATGGAAATGTCTGATTGGAAACTACCAAAAACAACCTTTTCGGTATGAACCATAGTATGATCCTTTTGAATGTTTGAATCATATCCAACCGCGCTACTTGATTGAGGAAGAGAAAAACCAAATTTTGCAAGCTCCTTGGCAGAATTACTATGTTGATGATCATCACTAGGCAGAAAGTTAAACTTTGTCTTGATAGCCAATGGAGAACGTAAAACCACCTCAGTAAGTTCTTGGTCAGAATGCCAATTTTGATCAGAATGAGAATTAAACCAAGCATTGTGTCTATAAATATTGAAATGACAAATGAAATCTGGCCAGACCCGGTCCTTAAGACCATATATGAAATGACCAACTTTATTTGAGGCCACAGAGAAACAAAAATGTCTACCAGCAAGATGTTTGACCTTGAAACCCAGAGAGGATCCACCAATGCAACATTGTAGAGCTACACCCACCGAATCAACTGAAAGGGGGAAGGAGGCAGAGGAGAAAGCCACCACTAGGAAGAACTCCTTTGCATCTCCAATGGGGGAGAAATGAAGAGTAGTACCAAATCTTTTGCGCACCTGTGTCTCCACCGCTTGGCCAGGGGAGAAATCCCAATGTAGAAGACCCTCCATTGGTCTAGACTAGAGGACGCCATTGTTGGTGGGAGAGGGGAGCGGTGGGAGAGGAGCCATTCTCTTCGGCCTCCAGTGCGAGGGCGCCGCCGTTGGCAACGCCAGACGCGGGTCGACGCGCTTGGCGTCCATCATGACCCATTTGGATCGAATGTTGTCGGCCCTCTTCCCGGTGCTCAAGATCGAATTGTCCTTGCCGCATGCGACGAAATTAGCGCATCCGGAGATGTGCGTATCGCTGATACGGAGGAAGAAGAAATGGTGTAGGAGCGCCACGGATGGCATCACGCCTAGGTATGCCTCACAGTAGTAGGCGAAGATGGACAAGAGGAGGACAGAGTTGGGATGGAGATGCAACGCTTGCAGACCGTAGTGGTCGAGGACTTCATGAAAGAAATCAGAGAAGGGAGGAACCAACCCGACAGCAACGCTGCTCGAGAAGAAGGGGAAGAAGGTGCTTTCGTCGGGCTTAGGCACGTCGGAGGCAAGCCGGAGCTCGGTCTCCCCCCACTCATTGCTCTCACCCGCCGTCAGCAGGCGCGCGGAGCCGAGGCTTTTCTCCGTGACGGTGGGCGCCTCAAGGGCCGGCTCATACCAAGCCGGTGCCGAGGAAGTCTTGACCTTGCGCGGCGCCATGGATTGCGGATGCAGGATGAGATTGGAGCGGATCTGGAGGTAGCGGTGGCGAGGATCAAGAAAGGGGATCTGGAGCGAGGCGAGGAAGAACCAATGAAGGCAAGTACTGCCAGCGCCAACCTTTTGTCAGGCAGTTGCCGAGGCAGCGTGGGGAAGCGGAGACGCCCACGTCCAATCAACTGCCACGCGTCAACCGAGGCCGCAGGCTTTTGGGGACCGCGGTGCTCCCTACTTGACCCTTGGCTTCGCCGCGAAGCCAAGCCCGAGCACACCTTGGGCCCGGGGGCTACTGTCGGCGTTCTGGGAACGGGGGACTCCAGATTTGCCTGCCTGCTGCCCGCGGCGTGGCTAGGCCGGCAGGCCGTACGACCCATCTTCATCAACAAGGCATCCAAGACCCTCGCGAGGGTCCAAGCCTCGCGAGGCGAACAACGCAAGACCTCCGCAGGAGTGGCCTAGTCAGGCAGGCTCACGAGGAGCAAAGATATCAAGGCGGGGTAAACCTCATGAGGCCCTCGTGACGTGAGCCGTGAAGATCGACACCAGGTGGGCGCCAGGCGGGTGCCCGCGCGCACAGCGTCCTTGTTTCCTCTTTGGTGATAAGGAGGACAGCGCAGGCGAGGAGTATAGAGGTATCAGGCAAAGGTTGCTATATCGGTGTAACGAGACCAAGACCAGGAGGACGGCAAGGCGGAGGTCATCGTGGAACCCAAGACGGCGTCACCACCAGAGCCTTTCGCAGGCGAAGACCACTTTTATCAGGATAGCTTGTACTAGCTGTCCCCCTTCAAATTTGTCCGCCGTTGTTAGCTCCCTTCCCGCTCATTATTTGGGAAGAGGACCAGGGCCTCTATAAATAGGTCTAGCCACCACAGTAGTAGGCATCGGATCCAGAGACGCGCACAAGTTGGAAAGCACAAGAACACCTCAACCTCAGGAGGCTGTTCTTCCCTCTGTACTGTTCATCACCAGCCCAAGAGGCAATCCACCACCACCACACTGGAGTAGGGTATTACACCACAACGGTGGCCCGAACTAGTATAAATCTCGTGTCTCTTTGTGTTGCGAGTTCGTCGAGTTCGTGCGCGAGATCTTAGCGAGCTAGGGCGTAGATCGGTAGGAGGGAAAGACTTTGCGCGCACCCCAGTGTTCGAACCTTATGGGTTTGTCGGAACCCCACATCCGACAAATTCCATAGCTCAAAAAGATTTAAGTGAAGCATAGAGAGCAATTCTAACAAGTCGTAGCATAATTTTGGCTCTCTCAAATAGGTGTGTCCAGCAAGGATTTATGACTTAAAATAAAAATCAAAACAAGCAAAGACTCATATCATACAAGACGCTCCAAGCAAAACTCATAATATGTGACGAATAAAAATATAGCTCCGAGTAAAATACTGATGGTCGTTAGAAGAAAGAGGGGATGCCACTCGGGCATCCCCAAGCTTAGTTGCTTTCTTCTCTTTGGATAATAGCTTGGGATGCCATGGGCATCCCCAAGCTTAGGCTCTTCTTACTCCTTATTCCTTCATCCATCGTAATATCACCTAAAACTTGAAAACCTCAATCAGACAAAACTCAAAAAAACCTTCGTGAGATCCGTTAGTATAAGAAAAAAAATCACTACTATAAGTACTGTTGCAAACCCATTCATATTTTATTCTTGCATTATATCTACTGTATTCCAAATTTTCTATGCCAAACACTCTTCAAAGAAAACCATAGAATCATCAAAACAAGCACACAACGCAAAGAAAATAAAATCTGTCAAAAACAGAACAGTCTGTAGCAATCTGGATATTTCGAATAATTCTGAAACTCCAAAAATTCTGAAAAATTTGGACCACGTGAGAAATTTGTATATTAATCTTCTGCAAAAAGAATTGGTATTTTAACACGCTTCTGTTAAAAATGAGAATTATTTTTGGGAGCGCAAAAGTTTCTGTTTTTCAGCAAGATCAAATCAACTATCACCCAACATAATCCTAAAGGCTTTACTTGGCACAAACACTAATTAAAACACAAAAAACACAATCATAACAGTAGCATAATTGTGCAAACACTCAAGAACAGAAAACAAAAGACAAAAATAAATTTTATTCATTGGGTTGCCTCCCAACAAGCGCTATCGTTTTACGCCCCTAGCTAGGCATAAAGCAAAGGATCTAAGTATTGTCGTCTTTCTCCTTAATTTCCTTAGGGGTGTTTTTGTCGGGAGGTTTTGCAAAAACAACGTAAAACACATTATCCATGGAAACCTTTGCACTATCAAGTTGCTTATCATCATACCCCCTTTGATTTCCCACAACAATCCAAGAATAATATTGATTAACATCATTGAAAACTTGGTTGATTATATCTAAAACAGGGACTTCCTTTTTAAGATTATCATCAAAGATTTGATTATTCCGAAGCAAATGTCTTAACGCATAATCACTATTATAAAGAATTTCATCTATCACCGGTTTTTCATCATTCATACCATAGAAATCAAAGATTTCCCTTGCATCCCAAACTATGTAATCAAATTCATTCATAAGAACAAGGGTGGCCAACTTTTTAGCTTTGGGATTCTTTATAACGGGCAACTCAAAAAACAATCTTTGCAAGGTAGGATGAGTGCGGATAAATTTATTTTCAAGTTTCAGAACTAGTGCTGAAATAGGTTCCGCATAAGATTTAGTCCTCTTGAGTATAGGAACATCATCAACACTTAAATTTCCAACGCAATTGAAAAATTCTTGGATACGCTCTTTTCCTATAACATTCCCTTGCCCCAAAACAAAAGTTTTAGCATCCATATTGCCAGATCGTCCAATTTTAGGAGTTAGGCCATCATATGTTTCTGCCATACCGAAATCACTCATGATTGCAAGAGAAAAGATAGATCTGACGAGAAAACGGCGAACGAAAAAGAGGCCGAATAAAACGGCAAATTTTTGTGAAGTGGGTGAGAGGAAAACGAGAGGAAAATGGAAAATAATGTAAATTGCAAGGAGATGATATTTGTGATTAGGAACCTGGTAGATGTTGATGATGTCTTCCTGGCAACAGCGCCAGAAATTCCTTTTGTTGTTTCCTTGAACTGCGTCGGTATTTCTCCAAAGAGGAAGGGATGATGCAACATAGCAACGGTAGGTATTTCCCTCAGTGATGAGACCACGGTTATCAAACCAGTAGAAGAACCACACAACACCACGTAAATGGCTCCTGCACACAAAGAACAAATACTTGCAACCTGACGTGTTAAAGGGGTTGTCAATCCCTTTCGGGTAACGGCGCCAGAAATTGGCATGTGGATGGGATAAAAATTGTAGTAGATTAATAGATGCAAATAAAAGCAAATAAAATTCAGCGAGATATTTTGGGTTTTTGGATTAATAGATCCGAAAATATAATCAAATAAAAAAATATCGCAAAGGCAAATATAATGAAGAAGAGACCCGAGGGCCGTAGATTTTACTAGTGGCTTCTCTCAAGAAAAATAGCAAACGGTGGGTAAACGAATTACTGTTGGGCAATTGGCAGAACTTCAAATAATCACGACGATATCCAGGCAATGATCATTATATAGGCATCACGTCCAAGATTAGTAGACCGACTCCTGCCTGCATCTACTAATATTACTCCACACATCGACCGCTATCCAGCATGCATCTATTGTATTAAGTTCATGGAGAAATGGAGTAATGCAATAAGAACGATGACATGATGTAGACAAGATCTATTTATCTAGAAATAGACCCCATCTTTTTATCCCTAGTACCAACGATACATACGTGTCGGTTCCCTTTCTGTCACTGGGATCAAGCACCGTAAGATCGAACCCACTACCGGGCACCTCTTCCCATTGCAAGATAAATAGATCAAGTTGGCCAAACAAAACCAAAATATGAGAGAAGAAATACGAGGCTATAAGCAATCATGCATATAAGAGATCAAAGAAGACTCAAATAGCTTTCATGGATAAAAACATAGATCTGATGATAAACTCAAAGTTCATCGGATCCCAAGAAACACACCGCAAAAAGAGTTACATAATATGGATCTCCAAGAGACCATTGTATTGAGAATCAAAAGATAGAGAGAGGAAGCCATCTAGCTACTAACTACGGACCCGTAGGTCTACAATGAACTACTCACGCATCATCGGAGAGGCACCAATGAGGATAATGAACCCCTCCGTGATGCCGTTTAGATTGGATCTGGTCGTTCTCGAACTTGCGGCGGCTGGAATTGATTTTCGTCGACTCCCCTAGGGTTTCTGGAATATTGGGGTATTTATAGAGCAAAGAGGTGGTGCGAGAGGCTACCGAGGTGGGCACTACCCACCTGGGCGCGCCTGGGGGGCCAGGCGTGCCCTGGTGGGTTGTGCCCCCTCGGTGGCCTCCCGCACCCCCTCTTTGACCTATAAAATCCCAAATATTCCAAAAACCCTCAGGGTTAACCCTAGATCAGAAGTTCCGCCGCTGCAAGGCTCTGTAGTCACCGAAAACCAATCTAGACCCCGTTTCGGCACTCTATCGGAGGGGGAAATCATCACCGGTGGCCATCTTCATCATCCCAGCAGCCACCATGATGAGGAGGGAGTAGTCCACCCTTGGGGCTGAAGGTTTGTACTGGTAGCTATCTGTTTAATCTCTCTCTCTGTCTCTCTCTCTCTCGTGTTCTTGAGATGTCACGATCTTGATGTATCGTGGACTTTGTTAATATAGTCAGATCATATGGTGTTTTCCCCTCTCTATCTTGTAGTGATGAATTGAGTTTTTCCCTTTGAGATTTCATTGTTATCAGATTGAATACTTTTATGGATTTGAGAGCATCGCCATGTGATTAACACCTATAGTTCACATCGCCATGTCACCAACACCCAAAGGGTATACTAGATTCAATAATCTAGTTTACATCGCCATGTGATTAACTCCCAAAGAGTAATAAGGTGTGATCATGTTTTGCTTGTGAGAGAAGTCTAGTCAATGGGTCTGTCACATTCACATCTGTATGTATTTTGCAAATTTCTATGTCTAAAATGCTCTGCATGGAGCTACTCTAGCTAATAGCTCCCACGTTCAATATGTATCCACATTGAGACTTAGAGTCATCTAGATTAGTGTCAAAGCTTGCATCGACGTAACTCTTTACGATGAACTCTTTATCACCTCCATAACTGAGAAACATTTCCTTAGTACTCTTTAAGGCGCCTAAGGATAATTTTGACCGCTCTCCACTGGTCCACTCTTGGATCACTCTTGTATCCTCTTTGCCAGATAAGTGGCAAGACACACATCAGGTGTGGTACACAGCATGGCATATCGTATAGAACCTATGGCTGAGGCATAGGGAATGACTTTCATTCTCTCTCTATCTTCTGCCATGGTCGGGCTTTGAGTCTTACTCAACTTCACACCTTGTAATACATGCAAGAACCCCTTCTTGGACTAAACCATTTTGAACTTCTTCAAATCTTACCAAGGTATGTGTTTTGTGAAAGTTCTATTAAGCATCTTGATCTATCCCTATAGATCTTGATGCTCAATATGCAAGTAGCTTGTCATGCCCAATATGCGACTCTATCCTAAAGGAACTCGAAGGTCCCACCAAGGATAGAACCGCATATTGACATGCTTTTGCAAGGTGGATATCATATTACATAATAGTTGGGGATAGATACAAGGCATACAAATGCCACATGAATACATCAAATATCATACATGAGAACAACATCTGACTACGGATGAAACACAAACAGAAACTCAAACAATATCCACCCTGCTAGCCTAGGCTGCCGACCAGGAACCTAACCCAAGATCGACGAAGAAGAAGAAGAACTCAAAGACAAGTAAACATTGCTCTCACGTCATGATCATCACATTACCTGTACCTGCAACTGTTGTTGTAGTAATCTTTGAGCCACGAGGACTCAGCAATCCCATTACCATGGGTATCAAGACTAGCAAAGCTTAATGGGTATGGAAGGGGTAAAGTGGTGAGGTTGCAGTAGCGACTAAGCATGTATGGTGGCTAACTTACGTGTACAAAAGTAAGATGAGAAACTACACAAAACGGTCGCCAACTAGTAATGATCAATAAGTGATCCTGAGCTACTTACATTCCAACATAACCCAACCGTGTTCTCCTCTCGAAACTTCCCCGAAAAGAGAGAATCACGGTTACGCACGCGGTTGGTGTATTTTAATTGAGTTTACTTCAAGTCCTCTACAACCGGATATTAATAAATTCCCATTTGCCACATAACTCTGGGCACGGCTTTCGAAAATTTAAACCCTGCAGGGGTGTCCCAACGTAGCCCATGACAAGCTCACGATCCGCAGAGACAATCCTCCATCGCGGGACCCTCCGATCAGACTCGGAATCCCAGTGCACAAGACATTTCGACAATGGTAAAACTAATCTAGCAAACCCTCCCTGTGTGTCGACACCCTGATAGTAGCCGCGCGTATCTCGTCTCAGGCCACGTCTGGATGGGTCAGCCTACACGTATATACCAAATACCTCGAATTTCCCCGAGGCGGCCCCGCAGTCTGCCCGTTTGGGACCACCACCATCAGTGCTGGCCACCCTGCTATGTAGAAAGAATCCTCGGGTTCATGACGCCCTATGCCAATTTAATTGTTTAGTTCAATATTATTATGGCAAAAGTAAACCAATGTTGGGCCTTGTTGGAAGAGTTTTATTCAAAGCGAACTGTCAAGAGGGCCCCATACCCCTCACCGTGTTAGGGATGCAAAATCAAGGAACATAAAACCGGCATGACGGAAGCTTGGGCGGCAAGAGTGGAACAAAACACCAGGCATAAGGCCGAGTCTTCCACCCTTTACCAAGTATATATGTGCATTAATTAAATAAGAGATATTGTGATATCCCAAGATATCCATGATATCCATGTCCCAACATGGAACAACCTGCAACTGCACCTGCAACTAGTAACACTATAAGAGGGGCTGAGCAAAGCGGTAACATAGCCAAACAACGGTTTGCTAGGATGGTGGAAAAGGTTAGATGCTATCATGGCAATTTGGGAGGCTTGATAAACAAGTGGTAGGTAGCGCGACATAAGCGATGGCATCGAGAAACTAGCATAGTAAAGATAGTAGTGAGATCCAAGGTGACGGTCATCTTGCCAGAAATCCCTCTAGGAAGAAGAACGAGTCCATGAAGAAGATGAACAGGCGTAGACGAACCAAGCGTAGTGGAACGAATCCTTACGATCGCAACGAAATAGAAACTATCGAGAAGGGGCACAATCGGAAAGAAGCAAACAACATGGTAAACGACCATCACATAAACATGGCATGATGCACAACCAAGTATGATGCATGTCCGGTTTAATGAGGCATGGCATGGCAAAGTGCAACAAACAATACTACAAATTAAGTGGAGCTCAATATGCAACGAGTTGCATATTGACGAAACACCACATTCAATTATTTAGTTCGCTCTCGATTATGCACACAACAATATTAAATGTTGTTAAACATGGCAAGAGGTGAAGCATAAGTAAACTAACTATTCAGGCAAGTTTAAATGAGGCCGCAAACAATAACAACAATTCCGGAAAATCCTCACATGCAAATTTCGAATTAGCTACTGTTCTGCCCTAAAACATATTTTAAGGTTGTTAAACAGTAAAACAAAGTGCACCATGTTAATCTATGCATTGTTCCACCCCATATACATATAAAGTTTATTTAAAATGGAGCTACGGTATTTAGTTATGAAATAAATCATTTTAACATGGCATTTATGAAAATTAAATCAAACAGCAAGTTTAAACATTTAAAACATGGATGAAAGCAGCATATTATGAAACTAGAAGAAATTCTAAGCATTACATGTTTACATCATTTTAATCCGATTCACGGTTGTGGAGTTATTAAATGCATGAACATGAGGGTTTTTCTGTAATACTGCAGTTTTCTGGATAATTGGACAAATCCGCAGCTGTCGGAGTAGACGACCACGGGTAGCCTCATCCGTTCCCCATGGCGATTCAAGACATCGGGGCCGGCTGGGCCCCTCAAGCCTCAAGTCCGAAGTGCCGCCTCTTCGAGGCCGGCTGGTCCAAGTGGCCGGCTGCCAGAGGGTGGCGGTCCTTAGAGAAAGCTAGGAGACGGGCCGACTCCTAGCAGGCGGCCCCCAGAGAGGCCGGCTCCTAGCAGGCGGCCCCTCACTCCCTCAAAGTTAGCACCCACATAATTACGACGATACGGGGCGTGGCAACAGTGCAGCCTGCCACCCCTGAATCCCGGGCAGAGTGTGGCCACAGTGCAGCGTACCGAGCGGACGTCCCTCGCCCGGCGCGGCACTGTTTCCACACAGCCCATGACCTCACCCATGACAGAGAAGGCCATGCTCCCACTGCAGGCTGTCGGTACGGCCCACAGGCGGCGGGCCCTACCTGTCCGTGAGAAGCCAGAAGGTGGAGAGCCCCAAACAGTCGGTGCAGGGGGAGGCCGACTCCCAGCAGGCTGCCCTCCCCCCTCTCTCAAAGTCTGTGCGACATTAATCAGAAGAGACGGGGAGTGGCTATAGTGAGCGCCCGCCAGGCGGCGGTACTGTAGCCACGCCTTCCCCGACAAAGCACACATCATCAAGGGCATTGCCACAACACTAAGCAGCCGGCAGGACCCGCCAGCGGCGGGCGCGGCCTGTCGGCCAAGTACGAGATAGCCGGCGAGACCCACCAGGTGGCGGGCCCCAGCGGCCGGCGGAGAAGCCGGCGACCGTAGACACTGACAGCCGGGTCCTACACCCGGCCAGATTACCATTGTACCCCTGGGGGGTAGGCCTATGTAAACCCCCCAGGGCACCCATGCAAAGGGTTCAGACCTCAGTTCACCACACATACACATAGAGAGAGGAAGCTAGGGCTTGCCTTGCTCTTCTTCCCCCTCTAGAGAAATAGCTCAAGGAGCAAGCTTGTAGCCACCATTGTTGCTTGTGTGATCATGCGGACACCCCGCAGAGCAGGAGTAGGGGTGTTATCTCCTAGGAGAGCCCCGAACATGGGTAAACTGTGCCGGCGTTCCTGTCTACACCTTATCCCGTTCCCAGGCACCGGCGTAGCTCCCACCATGATAAGCCATCCTTTGGCATATGTCGCCCCAAACCCCCGACATTTGGTGCCCACCGTGGGGCTAGGTGCACCATCGTCCGGAGATCTGTTCTGGACGGGAACTTTGTTCCTTCCTGGCGAGCGCAGCCAGCCCGGCACGCCCGATGGCGTCTACGCCGACGCGCTGCATGGCGCAAAAGTCACCTGCAGGGCAAGCTGACTCGCTGACCTTGTCGGCGAGATCCGACTCTCCGACGAGCCCGCGCCCGACGCGGGAGCAGCCAGCTCCGAGAGCTGCCTCATCGACCTCCTTCGCAAGCTCCACATCGCCAACAAGCCCTTCTCCGACCTAGAGTCAATCGGCTCCTCCGACCCGATGCTTGTTGACTCCGACACGGCATCCCTCGACGCTTTTCCCACCAACGTGGTGGTCATCGACGACCCACTCCCTCACGCGGATAGCAGCGGCAGCACCGGCATGGAGGTGCTCACCATCAGCCACGATGGCGCCTCTGGCGGAGCCGCTCAGGACCCGCTGCAAGCGGCATTGCGAGACCTGTCCGCACCCATCTCGGCAGGCGCTGACGCCGAGACCTTGGATGCTCACCGCATCACGCTCGTTGAAAGCGCCAAGAAGTTGGCTGCAATGAGGCACCTCTCCGAGGCCTATCAGCGCGAAGTCGACTGCGCCATCGGTGGCACCCCGGCTGCTAGAGAACCCAGCCGCGTGGGCATGATCCGGCAACGTGGGGGCGCCATCGCCAGCATGCGGTCTACACCACCCCCGCGGAAAACATACGTGCTACTTAAGCGGCGGCAGACAAGCTGGACCACCTGGAAGGAGACGGGCGTCGCGGCATGACAGGGCGCGTTCAGTAGCTCATCGACGCAGCTGCTGCGCAGCAAGAAGCCGGCCGCCGCGTGCCAGAGCCTAGCGCGCACGATGAGAATCCTCCCCCCCCCCCGCCGAGATCAAGGCGCGACCTCCCAAACGCCGACACGCGGCGCCCCTGACCAGAGAGACCGAGAGCCGGCTGCTAGCCGTAGCCGGATGCGTATCACCATCGAGTGTGACCAAGACGACCGCCCATGAGCAGTGGAACGACGGGGCGATCACCCGCCTCCTCCTCCTCATCGCAGGGAGAGGCGTGCCTCCCCGCCACCTGATGAGCACCCAACTATCACCCGCCGTGAAGGAGTCGGAGAGAATGATGCCCGCCATCGGATCGGCCGCCTCGCTCGATCCCTGGCGCTAGAAGAAGTGGATGCAATCGGCCCACCTTTTTTCGGCCCCCGCATTCGCGACAAGCCCTTTCCCAAAGGTTCTCGCTCCTAAGAGACACACCCAAGTACAACAGCTCCGTGAAGCCTGAAGATTGGCTAGTTGACTACTCCACTGCAGTCAACATAGCAAATGGCAACAAGCGCGTTGCCGTAAAGTACGTTCTGCTCATGCTCCAGGGCACGGCCCAGACATGGCTGAACAGCTTGAAGCCTTATAGCATCAATAGCTGGGTGGATTTCACCGAAGTCTTCATCCGCAACTTCACCAGCACCTACAAGCGGCCACCCAAGCCTCGCCAGCTTTCTCTATGCGTCCAAGGCCCCATCGAGTCCACCCGCGACTACCTAACACGGTGGGCCGAACTGCGCAACTCCTGCGAAGGGGTGCACGAGGTGCAAGCCATAGAGTACTTAACCGCCGGGTGCCGAGAGGGCACCTTTCTCAAGCACAAGCTCCTCTACGACGAGCCGGCCACACTCGACGAACTGCTAATCATAGCGGACAAGTACGCCACTGCCAACTCCTCCATGAAGTCGGAGCTCTAGGTGGACGCAGCCAGGAAGGTGCTTCCTCAGGCCCCTCGAACGCCGGCTGGTGACAATAGCGGGCGCTAGCAAAGAACGACAACAAGCGCAAATCCCCGCAGTCAGCTTCCAACAGTCGGCAGGTGGCAACATTCAAAGACCAGCA
The DNA here is from genome assembly GCF_018294505.1 of Triticum aestivum. Lineage (NCBI taxonomy): Eukaryota > Viridiplantae > Streptophyta > Magnoliopsida > Poales > Poaceae > Triticum > Triticum aestivum. The sequence continues at coordinate 64,265,040 of NC_057796.1, forward strand.
GCTAGAAGGGCAACCCTTACCCAAGCGTCAGAAGGGCGGCAAGCCGGCTTGGTTGCCTGCCTTCTCCTATGAGCAAACCCTCGATGGTCCCTGCAAGTTCAACAGCGGCGCGAAGCCGTCCAACTGTTGGGAATCGTAGCATAATTTTAAAATTTTCCTACGCTCACCAAGATGCATCTATGGAGTCTACTAGCAACGAGGGGAAAGGAGTGCATCTACATACCCTTACCAGTACAATACCGGTAGCCCCCGAAACTTTCCCAGTGGCCGAAACTGGACTTCCTATATATAATTCTTCACCTCCGGACCATTCGGGAACCTCTCGTGACGTCCGGGATCTCATCCGGGACTCCGAACAACTTTCGAGTTTCCGCATACATATATCTCTACAACCCTAGCGTCACCGGACCTTAAGTGTGTAGACCCTACGGGTTCGGGAGACATGCAGACATGACCGAGACGCCTCTCCGGTCAATAACCAACAGCGGGATCTGGATACCCATGTTGGCTCCCACATGTTCCACGATGATCTCATCGGATGAACCACGGTGTCGAGGATTCAATCAATCTGTATGCAATTCCCTTTATCAATCGGTATGTTACTTGCCCGAGATTCGATCGTCGGTATCCCAATACCTTGTTCAATCTCGTTACCGGCAAGTCTCTTTACTCGTACCGCAATGCATGATCCCATGACTAACGCCTTAGTCACATTGAGCTCATTATGATGATGCATTACCGAGCGGGCCCAGAGATACCTCTCCGTCACACGGAGTGACAAATCCCAGTCTCGGTCCGTGCCAACCTAACAGACACTTTCGGAGATACCCGTAGTGCACCTTTATAGTCACCCAGTTACATTGTGACGTTTGGCACACCCAAAGCACTCCTGCGGTATCCGGGAGTTGCACGATCTCATGGTCTAAGGAAAAGATACTTGACATTGGAAAAGCTCTAGCAAACGAAACTACACGATCTTTTATGCTATGCTTAGGATTGGGTCTTGTCCATCACATCATTCTCCTAATGATGTGATCCCGTTATCAACGACATCCAATGTCCATAGTCAGGAAACCATGACTATCTGTTGATCAACGAGCTAGTCAACTAGAGGCTTACTAGGGACACGTTGTGGTCTATGCATTCACACATGTATTACGATTTCCGGACAGTACAATTATAGCATGAATAATAGACGATTATCATGAACAAAGAAATATAATAATAACCATTTATTATTGCCTCTAGGGCATATTTCCAACAGTCTCCCACTTGCACTAGAGTCAATAATCTAGTTACATTGTGATGAATCGAACACCCATTGCGTCCTGGTGTTGATCATGTTTTGCCCTAGGGAGAGGTTTAGTCAACGGATCTGCTACATTCAGGTCCGTGTGTACTTTACAAATGTCTATGTCTCCATTTTGAACACTTTCACGAATGGAGTTGAAGCGACGCTTGATATGCCTGGTCTTCCTGTGAAACCTGGGCTCCTTCGCAAGGGCAATAGCTCCAGTGTTGTCACAGAAGAGAGTCATTGGGCCCGACGCATTGGGAATCACCCCTAGATCGGTAATGAACTCCTTCATCCAGACTGCTTCCTGTGCTGCCTCCGAGGCTGCCATGTACTCCGCTTCATATGTAGATCCCGCCACGACGCTTTGCTTGCAACTGCACCAGCTTACTGCTCCTCCATTCAAAATGTACATGTATCCGGTCTGTGACTTCGAGTCATCCAGATCTGTGTCGAAGCTAGCGTCGACGTAACCCTTTACGACGAGCACTTCGTCACCTCCATAAACGAGAAACATATCCTTAGTCCTCTTCAGGTACTTCAGGATATTCTTGACCGCTGTCCAGTGTTCCTTGCCGGGATTACTTTGGTACCTTCCTACCAAACTTACGACAAGGTTTACATCGGGTCTGGTACACAGCATGGCATACATAATAGACCCTATGGCCGAGGCATAGGGGATGACACTCATCTCTTCTATATCTTCTGCCGTGGTCGGGCATTGAGCCGTGCTCAATTGCACACCTTGCAATACAGGCAAGAACCCCTTCTTGGACTGATCCATACTGAACTTCTTCAATATCTTGTCAAGGTATGTACTCTGTCAAAGACCAATGAGGCGTCTTGATCTATCTCTATAGATCTTGATGCCTAATATATAAGCAGCTTCTCCAAGGTCCTTCATTGAAAAACACTTATTCAAATAGGCCTTAATACTTTCCAAGAATTCTATATCATTTCCCATCAATAATATGTCATCCACATATAATAAGAGAAATGCTACAGAGCTCCCACTCACGTTTTTGTAAACACAGGCTTCTCCATAAGTCTGTGTAAATCCAAACGCTTTGATCATCTCATCAAAGCGAATGTTCCAACTCCGAGATGCTTGCACCAGCCCATAGATTGAGCGCTGGAGCTTGCATACTTTGTTAGCATTCTTAGGATCGACAAAACCTTCCGGCTGCATCATATACAACTCTTCCTTAAGGAAGCCGTTAAGGAATGCCGTTTTGACGTCCATCTGCCATATCTCATAATCAGAGTATGCGGCAATTGCTAACATGATTCGGACGGACTTCAGCTTCGCTACGGGTGAGAAAGTCTCATCGTAGTCAACCCCTTGAACTTGTCGATAACCCTTAGCGACAAGTCGAGCTTTGTAGATGGTCACATTACCATCTGCGTCCGTCTTCTTCTTAAAGATCCATTTGTTTTCTATGGCTCGCCGCCCATCGGGCAAGTCAGTCAAAGTCCATACTTTGTTTTCATACATGGATTCTATCTCGGATTTCATGGCTTCTAGCCATTTGTCGGAATCCGGGCCCGCCATCGCTTCTTCATAGTTCGAAGGTTGACCGTTGTCTAACAACATGATTTCCAGGACAGGGTTGCCGTACCACTCTGGTGCGGAATGTGTCCTTGTGGACCTACGAAGTTCAGTAACTTGATCTGAAGCTTCATGATCATCATCATTAACTTCCTCCCCAGTCGGTGTAGGCACCACAGGAACATTCTCCCGCGCTGCGCTACTTTCCGGTTCGGAAGGGGTGACTATCACCTCATCAAGTTCCACTTTCCTCCCACTCAATTCTTTCGAGAGAAACTCCTTCTCCAGAAAGGACCCGTTCTTGGCAACGAAGATCTTGCCTTCGGATCTGAGGTAGAAGGTATACCCAATAGTTTCCTTAGGGTATCCTATGAAGACGCATTTTTCCGACTTGGGTTCGAGCTTTTCAGGTTGAAGTTTCTTGACATAAGCATCGCATCCCCAAACTTTTAGAAACGACAGCTTAGGTTTCTTCCCAAACCATAATTCAAACGGTGTCGTCTCAACGGATTTCGACGGAGCCCTATTTAAAGTGAATGCGGCAGTCTCTAAAGCATAACCCCAAAGTGAGAGCGGTAAATCGGTAAGAGACATCATAGATCGCACCATATCCAATAGAGTGCGATTACGACGTTCGGACACACCATTTCTCTGAGGTGTTCCAGGCGGCGTGAGTTGTGAAACTATTCCACATTTCCTTAAGTGTGCACCAAACTCGTGACTTAAATATTCTCCACCATGATCTAATCGTAGGAATTTTATTCTCCTGTCACGTTGATTATCAACCTCACTCTGAAATTCTTTGAACTTTTCAAAGGTTTCAGACTTGTGTTTCATCAGGTAGACATATCCATATCTACTTAAATCATCAGTGAGAGTGAGAACATAACGATATCCTCCGCAAGCCTCAACACTCATTGGACCACACACATCGGTATGTATGATTTCCAATAAGTTGGTTGCTCGCTCCATTGTTCCGGAGAACGGAGTCTTGGTCATCTTACCCATGAGGCATGGTTCGCACGTGTCAAATGATTCGTAATCAAGAGACTCCAAAAGTCCATCTGCATGGAGCTTCTTCATGCGCTTGACACCAATGTGACCAAGGCGGCAGTGCCACAAGTATGTGGGACTATCGTTATCAACTTTACATCTTTTGGTATTCACACTTTGAACATGTGTAACATCACGTTCGAGATTCATCAAAAATAAACCATTGACCAGCGGGGCATGACCATAAAACATATCTCTCAAATAAATAGAACAACCATTATTCTCGGATTTAAATGAGTAGCCATCTCGAATTAAACGAGATCCAGACACAATGTTCATGCTCAAAGCTGGCACTAAATAACAATTATTGAGGTTTAAAACTAATCCCGTGGGTAGATGTAGAGGTAGCGTGCCGACGGCGATCACATCGACCTTGGAACCATTCCCGACGCGCATCGTCACCTCGTCCTTTGCCAGTCTCCGTTTATTCCGTAGTTCCTGCTTTGAGTTACAAATATGAGCAACCACACCGGTATCAAATACCCAGGAGCTACTACGAGTACTGGTAAGGTACACATCAATTACTTGTATATCACATATACCTTGGGTGTTGCCGGCCTTCTTCTTGTCCGCTAAATACTTGGGGCAGTTCCGCTTCCAGTGACCACTCCCCTTGCAATAAAAGCACTCAGTCCCGGGCTTGAGTCCATTCTTTGACTTCTTCCCAGTAACTGGTTTACCGGGCGCGGCAACTCCCTTGCCGTCCTTCTTGAAGTTCTTCTTACCCTTGCCCTTCTTGAACTTGGTGGTTTTATTCACCATCAACACTTGATGTTCTTTTCTGATCTCCCCTTCCGCTGATTTCACGGGAATGGTCTTTTCCATCCCCTGCATATTGTAGTTCATCACAAAGCTCTTGTAGCTTGGTGGAAGCGACTGGAGGATTCTGTCAATGACCGCGTCATCCGGGAGATTAACTCCCAGCTGAGACAAGCGGTTGTGCAACCCAGACATTCTGAGTATGTGCTCACTAACAGAACTGTTCTCCTCCATTTTACAGCTGAAGAACTTGTCGGAGACATCATATCTCTCGACCCGGGCATGAGCTTGAAAAACCAGTTTCAGCTCCTCGAACATCTCATATGCTCCATGTTTCTCAAAACGCTTTTGGAGACCCGGTTCTAAGCTGTAAAGCATGCCGCACTGAACGAGGGAGTAATCATCAGCACGTGATTGCCAAGCGTTCATAACGTCTTGGTTCTGTGGGATTGGTGCATCACCTAGAGGTGCTTCTAAGACATAATCTTTCTTGGCTACTATGAGGATGAGCCTCAGGTTCCGGACCCAGTCCGTATAGTTGCTGCCATCATCTTTCAGCTTGGTTTTCTCTAGGAACGCGTTGAAATTGAGGACAACGTTGGCCATTTGATCTACAATACATAGTGTAAAGATTTTAGACTAAGTTCATGATAATTAAGTTCATCTAATCAAATTATTTAATGGACTCCCACTCAGATAGACATCCCTCTAGTCATCTAAGTGAAACATGATCCGAGTTTAACTAGGCCGTGTCCGATCATCACGTGAGACGGACTAGTCAAGATCGGTGAACATCTCCATGTTGATCGTATCTTCTATACGACTCATGCTCGACCTTTCGGTCCTCCGTGTTCCGAGGCCATGTCTGTACATGCTAGGCTCGTCAAGTCAACCTAAGTGTATTGCGTGTGTTCCGAGGCCATGTCTGTACATGCTAGGCTCGTCAACACCCGTTGTATTCGAACGTTAGAATCTATCACACCCGATCATCACGTGGTGCTTCGAAACAACGAACCTTCGCAACGGTGCACCGTTAGGGTGAACACTTTCTTGAAATTATTATAAGGGATCATCTTACTTACTACCGTCGTTCTAAGCAAATAAGATGCAAAAACATGATAAACATCACATGCAATCAAATAGTGACATGATATGGCCAATATCATTATGCTCCTTTGATCTCCATCTTCGGGGCACCATGATCATCTTTGTCACCGGCATGACACCATGATCTCCATCATTGTGTCTTCATGAAGTCGTCACGCCAACGATTACTTCTACTTCTATGGCTAACGCGTTTAGCAACAGAGTAAAGTAATTTACATGGCGTTATTCAATGACACGCAGGTCATACAAAATAATAAAGACAACTCCTATGGCTCCTTCCGGTTGTCATACTCATCTACATGCAAGTCGTGATTCCTATTACATGAATATGATCAATCTCATACATCACATATATCATTCATCACATCTTCTGGCCATATCACATCACATAGCACTTGCTGCAAAAACAAGTTAGACGTCGTCTAATTGTTGTTGCAAGTTTTTACGTGGTTTGTAGGTTTCTAGCAAGAACGTTTTCTTACCTACGTATGACCACAACGTGATTTGCCAATTTCTATTTACCCTTCATAAGGACCCTTTTCATCGAATCCATTCCGACTAAAGTAGGAGAGACAGACACCCGCTAGCCACCTTATGCATCTAGTGCATGTCAGTCGGTGGAACCTGTCTCACGTAAGTGTACGTGTAAGGTCGGTCCGGGCCGCTTCATCCTACAATACCGCCGAAACAAGAAAAGACTAGTAGCGGCAAGAAGAATTGGCAAACTCAACGCCCACAACTTCTTTGTGTTCTACTCGTGCATAGTAACTACGCATAGACCTGGCTCATGATGCCACTGTTGGGAATCGTAGCATAATTTTAAAATTTTCCTACGCTCACCAAGATGCATCTATGGAGTCTACTAGCAACGAGGGGAAAGGAGTGCATCTACATACCCTTGTAGATCACAAGCGGAAGCGTTCCAATGAACGTGGATGACGGAGTCGTACTCGCCGTGATCCAAATCACCGATGACCGAGTGCTGAACGGACGGCACCTGCGCGTTCAACACACGTACGGTGCAGCGACGTCTCCTCCTTCTTGATCCAGCAAGGGGGGAGGAGAGGTTGATGGAGATTCAACAGCACGACGGCATGGTGGTGGATGTAGCGGGTCTCCGGCAGGGCTTCGCCGAGCTTCTGCGAGAGAGAGAGAGGTGTTGCAGGGGAGGAGGGAGGCGCCCAAGGCTGTAGGCTGCTGCCCTCCCTCCCCCCCTTTATATAGGCCCCTGGGGGGGTGCGCCAGCCCTGGGAGATGGGATCTCCAAGGGGGGGCGGCGGCCAAGGGGGGAAGGGGTTGCCTTGCCCCCCAAGGCAAGGGGGAAGCCCGCCCCACCCTAGGGTTCCCAACCCTAGGCGCATGGGGGGAGGCCCATGGGGGGGCGCCCAGCCCACTAGGGGCTGGTTACCTTCCACTTTTAGCCCATGGGGCCCTCCGGGATAGGTGGCCCCACCCGGTGGACCCCCGGGACCCTTCCGGTGGTCCCGGTACAATACCGGTAGCCCCCGAAACTTTCCCGGTGGCCGAAACTGGATTTCCTATATATAATTCTTCACCTCCGGACCATTCCGGAACCTCTCGTGACGTCCGGGATCTCATCCGGGACTCCGAACAACTTTCGGGTTTCCGCATACATATATCTCTACAACCCTAGTGTCACCGGACCTTAAGTGTGTAGACCCTACGGGTTCGGGAGACATGCAGACATGACCGAGACGCCTCTCCGGTCAATAACCAACAGCGGGATCTGGATACCCATGTTGGCTCCCACATGTTCCACGATGATCTCATCGGATGAACCACGGTGTCGAGGATTCAATCAATCCGTATGCAATTCCCTTTATCAATCGGTATGTTACTTGCCCCAGATTCGATCGTCGGTATCCCAATACCTTGTTCAATCTCGTTACCGGCAAGTCTCTTTACTCGTACCGCAATGCATGATCCCGTGACTAACGCCTTAGTCACATTGAGCTCATTATGATGATGCATTACCGAGTGGGCCCAGAGATACCTCTCCGTCACACGGAGTGACAAATCCCAGTCTCGATCCGTGCCAACCCAACAGACACTTTCGGAGATACCCGTAGTGCACCTTTATAGTCACCCAGTTACGTTGTGACGTTTGGCACACCCAAAGCACTCCTACGGTATCCGAGAGTTGCACGATCTCATGGTCTATGGAAAAGATACTTGACATTGGAAAAGCTCTAGCAAATGAAACTACACGATCTTTTATGCTATGCTTAGGATTGGGTCTTGTCCATCACATCATTCTCCTAATGATGTGATCCCGTTATCAACGACATCCAATGTCCATAGTCAGGAAACCATGACTATCTGTTGATCAACGAGCTAGTCAACTAGAGGCTTACTAGGGACACGTTGTGGTCTATGCATTCACACATGTATTACGATTTCCGGACAATACAATTATAGCATGAATAATAGACGATTATCATGAACAAAGAAATATAATAATAACCATTTATTATTGCCTCTAGGGCATATTTCCAACACCAACCACACCACCCGGAAGTGTCACTAGCTCACCCGAATCTCCAAGGGCGAAGGACTGCTGCCTCCTTCGCCTGCCGGCCCGCCGCCATCTCCTCAGCAGCCGGTGGCCCGTCCGGCTGTCGGTGCCTTCCGAGATGAATTCCCTGAAGAGCACGGAGCCTATGTTGTCTTCACCAGTGTGGCCGACGACAAGCACAGCCGACGCAGCAACACCGAGAGGTGAACGCCGTCGCTTCGGAAGCTCCAGAGTTCTTGCACTAGTCCGAAAAGCCCATCAACTGGAGCCGAGCTGACCACCCGGAGGTGATATCTTCCCTAGGTTCCTATGCCTTGGTGTTGGATGCCACCTTCACGACAAAAAGGCGAGCTGCTTGTTTCTCCCGAGTTCTGATAGACGGCGGTAGCAGCATCAACATCCTTTACCGTGACACCATGGAGAAGTTGTGCATCAAAGAGAAGCAACTCCACCCCAGTCGGACTGTCTTCCACGGCATTATACCTGGCCTTTCCTGCTCACGAATCGGCAAGATCAAGATAGACGTCCTCTTCGGAGACAAAGATCACTTCCGCCACGAAGCAATCTAGTTCGAGGTAGTTAACCTGGAGAGCCCCTATCATGCACTGCTTGGCCGACCTACTCTGGCCAAGTTCATGGCCGTCCCGCACTACGCCTATCTCAAGATGAAGATGCCAGGAACCAAGGGTATTATCACCGTGTCTGGAGATAACAAGAAGCACTACAAAAAAAGACACATTCGTGACATTTTGGGCCGAACGAATTTTTTTCCTGTCATACTTATCACACTTCTATGATGATAATTGTGACAAAACCCGGTATCATCATAGATGTGGTGGGGTCCTACTTCTATGACAAAAAATCATGACAGAAAATGGGCTTTTCGTCCTGGGCGGGCCGGAGACGCAGCTGCATGACATTCTTTGGGCCGTCCATGACGGCAAAAACCGTGGTAGAAGCGAGGGCGAGGAAAATATCGCGGTGTTCCCGGTTACGGTGGGTGGTCGGGGCCGAGCGATGCGCGTTTCTCTCGTACACGCACGCGCGTGGGTGCGAGGCGTTGGGCTCTAACTGAACCCGAGCGAGGTGTTGGGCTCTAACTGAACCCGAGCGATTGCACTGCAGGCTACGCGTTACTGAACCCGGGCGATCGATCGATGGCTGTTAACTGAACCCGATCAAGCGATTCCTTCGCTACTGCTGCTAACTGAAGCCGATCGATGCTGCCTCTGGATGAACAGTGAGCGTTGCTGGGGGGGTTTGGATGAACAGTTCCCGGTGGGGGTGGATGAACAGGACCTCGTAGTGTTGCCTTTGGATGAACAGGACCCCGATCGATCGAGCCGGTTGGGGCTGGATGAACAGGACCACCCCGTGGAGGGCAGGATGAACAGTAGACGGTGGAGGGCTGGATGAACAGTAGCCCGTGGAGGGGTGGTTGAACAGGAGCCCGTGGAGAGGGCTGGTTGAACAGTAGCTGGTGGAGTAGCGCGCGGTGGAGGCTGGATGAACAGGAGCCCGTGGATGAAAAGTCGCAGGTGGAGGCAGGAGGAAGTCGACGGTGGATGAACAGTAGCCCATGGAGGCTGGAGGGGGTCGACGGTGGAGATGAACAGTATCCCGTGGAGTCCCGTTTTGCGGTACGCCACACCCCTCCCGATGAACAGGATCCCCGTTTTGACCGTAGCGCTCCAAGACAAGTCCGTTTTCTCCGTTTTGCGGTACGCCACACCCCTCCCGATCAACAGGACCCCCGTTTCGATCGTAGGAGGTCCGTTTCCTCCGTATTGCGGTACGCCAGACTCCTCCCGATGAATAGGATCCCGTTTCGACCGTGGCCGGTCGAACACAAGGCTGTTTGCTCCGTTCTGCGGTACGCAAGGCTTTGTTTCTATTGGCTGTTCTGTCCAATCCCTCCCGATGAACACGACGACGCATTCCGTTCCGACCTAGCCGGTTGGCTCCCCATGAACACGACGAAGTCGCTGTTTCTCCGTTCTGACCCAGCCATGTACACGAGCCCTGGCCGTACGTATGCTTGAGTAGGTGTTCGAGACCCTGCCCGTATGTACGTACGTGGCCGTATTTTCTTTCTTGCACACTTGCCGCTGTACGTACGTGTACATGCTATGTGCACGCCTCTACTACGACACGTGCGCGCCTCTACATCGACCAGTATGTACGTACACGTTCGCGACCAGAATGACAACGCTACGTACGCTTCGACCTGGTGGGTCCCGACTGTCAGGCACTTCCTTGCCTGCGAAAATGTAGCTGGTGGGTCCTAGCAGTCCGGGGGGCGAATCGTTTTTTTTTGTCCGGACGCACTTCCTTGCCTGCGAAGATGTAGCTGGTGGGTCCCAGCAGTCAGGGGGAATTTTTTTTTCGTGAAATACGGTGGCCCATCCGGTGGGTCCCTACTGTCAGGTGGAGGAATAATTATTTTGCGCGTAATAAGGAGGGACTTCCTTGCTGCGGCCGTGGACCCAGCTGTCAGCCTCTCCATGTATAGTACTCTTCTGATGGATGTCGTTCCGTGACCACGTTGACCATGCCGCGCCGAGAGCACCAGGACGGTGGGCGACGGCGAGGCATAGGAAGGGGACGACGCAGAGCCGGGGAAGGCGCGACAGTGGAAGCCCGCGCGGAGAGGAGTACAAGGGTTCACTGGTTCGGCTGTGGTGTGAGGCTGCCTTCGCCGCAGGGCCTAGCCAATGGTGGGAATAGTAGGGGCGGTGACGCCTCCGCGACAGCACAGCCGGCCACGAGAGGCAGGAGCATGCGGCACGACCGGCGCTGCTTTGGGCGGCTGGAGCAAGAAGACCAGAGGTTGAAGAAGCACTACGACTGTTGGATGGACATCGTACGGTCACTGGATCTAGAATCGTTCATAATGACTAAGTTGTCAAAGCACTTCGTCCCCGTCAACTTAGTAGGCCCACAAGTCAGCCACCCACCAAGGTGGGTCCCAAGTAGCAGGGGGAGTATTCATTTTTTGTGCGTAATAAGGAGGCACTTCTGATGGGTCCGAGCTGACAGCGGGGGGAACGTTTTTTTCGCGAAATACGGTGACCCGTCTGGTGGGTCCCAGCAGTCAGGGGGGAAACGTTTTCTTACATAATATGGTGGCCCGTCCGGTGGGTCCCTGCAGTTAGGTGGAGAAATCATTATTTTTCGCGTAATAAGGAGGCACTTCCTTGCTGCGGCTGTGGACCCAGCTGTCAACCTCAACACGTACAGTACACTTCCGATGGAAGTTGTTCCTTGACCACGTTGACCACGCCGCGTTCCGTTGCATGCATGCGTCCATGGGCGTGGTGCGTCCCCACTGTCAGCCTCTCACGTACAGTCATCTTCCGATGACTCTAGGTTGTTGACCACGTTGACCACACCTTGTCGAGCGCACCAAAGGCCGGTGGAAGACGGCGAGGCCCCAGACTGGAACGACCCAGAGATGGGGAAGACGGGGCAGTGGAGTTGCAGATGGAGAGGAGTGGGAAACTTGACTGGTTCGGGTGCGCGGCAGCACAGCCGCGGTGCCGCCCACTAGAGACAGGAGCAAGAATAGAGGTTGAAGAAGGAGCATGACTGTTGGATTAACATCCAACGGTCCAGCTGCTAGAATCATTTGTTGATTAAGTTGACAAAGCCCTGCGTACACGTCCGCTTAGTAGGCCCACAAGTCAGCCACCAAATCTGACGGGTCCCAGCTGTCAACGGGAGGAATAATTTTTTTTCGCATAACAAGGAGGCACTTCCTTCCGTGCGAAGATACAGCCGGTGGGTCCCAGCTATCAGGTGGAGGAAACATTTTTTTAAGCTAGATAAGGAGGAACTTTCCTTGCGTGCGACCATGGACCTCGTGGGTCCCAGCCGTCAAGCTGTCTACGTACAGTCCTCTTCTGATGACTCTCGTTTGTTGACCACGCCGCACCGAGCGCAGCGAGGCGGTGGACGACGGCGTGGCCCCGGACGGGAACGACTCGGAGATGGGAAGGCGCGGCAGTGGAGTCGCAGAGTGAGTGGAGGAGAAGGGTTATAACTGGTTCTGGTGCGGCGTGGGGCTGCAGTCGGTGGAGAATAAGAGGAGGTGTGGAGGGATCGAGGGATAGCCTGGCCGGCGATGGGGTAGCGCTTCGCAGCGATGCGTGCTAAGCAGAGACGCTAGCCGCCGATGGCCGGACCAGGCGGTCCCGGCGACGCTGGAGGAAGAAGACGAGAGATTGAAGGTGCATGCCGACCAAGTTGACAATGCCCTGCGTAGGCTTCGACCTATTGGCCCACATGTCAGCCTGCAAAAATGTGGCATATGTTTAACCCATATTTTCTAAAATGTACAGTCCATTTGCTGGGCTGGGTGAACAAATAATTTCGCGTCAACGCGGCCATTTATATTATCTAAGAAAACCCAGCCCATTTGCACTTCCTTCAAATACATGAATTAGCTGGGCTCGTTAAATATATAATGTTATGTTAGAAGGAGCAATTAATATCAAAAATAAACCGGAGAGGCACATTTTTTAGTACATAATTAACAAATTAGCGAGTTATTGCTCAAAATAAAAATGAGCGCGTTATTATTACATTGGTCCTTAAAATCTTCGCAAGCTTTTGTACGCAATCACCAGGATTTTCCTTGCCTGTGAGTCAAAAACAACCAGGATCTTCCTTTCCAACTTTTGTTAAAAATTTACTTTTATAAGTTAATAACACGTGGGATGTTTTCATAATGTATATATATGTCTCTATAAAATATACGATAATAGTAATAATATAAATATATATAATGTGGTTAAACAATACATTGGGCTGCCGATCTTTAAGAAAAAGCCCATAGGCCGGTATGGACCTCAAAAAATAAGTTGAAACCACTGTCACCCGTATGTCGTGGGCTACGCATGTTAAAATACAAAACCTAGGCCTAGCTGATACTTGTTCGCCCTCTGGAAAAAAATGATACCAGATCCCCGAGCGAACTGGATTATAGAGGGGGCCAGCGGCACGACTGAAGAAGCACATCAGGAGTGATTTTTTTCTTCAATGGATGGCTCTCGATGGCGTTTTTTTACTTGCCTCTGCACCATACAACTTGTATTTTTAGCCTCCCAGTCCGTGTTGGACCAGTAGCCCATTTGCTGGGTGGGCCAACCTACAGAAACCAGCACTCAATTTTTCATCAAGCCCCAAAAACAACGCAGTACTATGTTTGTTTTGAGGCTAAAAACATTATGGCAGGGGTTGAGCGGGGGAGGGGGAAAGACAGAGCAAAAAGATTAAAAAGAGCTGATGCACCGTTGCTACCCTAACAAAGCAGGTGCAATTCTTCTCGGGAAGAAGGTGTGCCGTTGACACCCACACGTCACATACCCCACAGTAGGCATACTAAGGGCCTGTTCTGAACCTCTCCAGCTTCATACTTCAGAAACTCTCACCTCGAAGTAGGCCCGAACGAGTTAGCTCCAGGAAGCTAACTTCACGAAGCAAAGATGGGCCGTAGTGCAATTTTCTGGAGCGAGGGTGTAGGATCGAAAGTATGTCTAGGGGGGTGATTAGACTACTTGAGCAAATAAATGTCTAGCATTTTCCCAATTTTAGTTCTTGGCAGATTTTAGCAACTTAGCACAAGTGAAGCAATCAACCTACACATGCAATTCTAAGAGTATAGCAGCAGAATGTAAAACAATTGCATATGAAGGTAAAGGGAGGAGTTTGAGGGAGCAAACGCAATGTTGACATGGAGATTTTTTTATCCGTGGTTCCGATAGGTGGTGCTATCGTACATCCACGTTGATGGAGACTTCAACCCACGAGGGGTAATGGTTGCGCGAGTCCACGGAGGGCTCCACCCACGAAGGGTCCATGAAGAAGCAACCTTGTCTATCCCACCATGGCCGTCGCCCACGAAGGACTTGCCTCGCTAGGGTAGATCTTCACGAAGTAGGCGATCTCCTTGCCCTTACAAACTCCTTGGTTCAACTCCACAATCTTGACGGAGGCTCCCAAGTGAAACCTAGTCAATCTAGAAGACACCACTCTCCAAGAAGTAACAAATGGTGTGTTGATGATGAACTCCTTGCTCTTGTGCTTCAAATGATAGTCTCCCCAACACTCAACTCTCTCTCACAAGATTTGGATTTGGTGGAAAGAAGATTTGAGTGGAAAGCAACTTGGGGAAGGCTAGAGATCAAGATTTATGTGGTTGGAATGGAATATCTTGACCTCAACACAAGTGTAGGTGGTTCTCTCTCAGAAAATATGTGTTGGAAGTGTAGGCATGTTCTGATGGCTCTCTCCACGAGTGAAGAGTGGGTGGAGGGGTATTTATAGCCTCCACACAAAATCTAACCGTTACACACAAATCACCAAACTCGGTGGGACCGAATCATGAAACTCGGTCGGACCGATTTAGTTCAAAATGTGAATGTTAGGATTCTCGGTGGGACCGACATGTCAACTTGGTGGGACCGATTTCATTAGGGTTAGGGCATAACATAATCTCGATGAGACCGATTACACAAACTCGGTAGGACCGATTTTGGTAATAGACTAACAGAGGGTTGGTCAGGCAAACTCAGTGGGACCGATTCGCTCATCTCGGTTTGACCGAAACGTTACGAAAAGGAAACATAGTGTTTGCATTGCAATCTCGGTGGGACCGATCGCTCATCTCGGTTTTGACCGAAACGTTACGAAGGGAAACATAGAGATTACAATCCCATCTCGGTGAGACCGAGATCCCTATCGGTGAGACCGAAAAGACTAGGGTTTATGGCAGTGGCTATGTCAACTAAACTCGGTGGCTCTAGATATGAAATTTCGGTGGGGCCGAGTTGGACTTTTTGGTTTGGGACATATGTGGATATGAGAAAGTAGTGGAGGGTTTTGGAGAATATCACTAAGCATTTTGAGCAAGAACCTCATTAAGCAACACCTCATCCCTTCTTAATAGTTTTGGTTTTCTTATAGACTCAATGTGATCTTGGATCACTAAAATAGAGAGTCTCGTGCTTTGAGCTTGAGCCAATCTTCTGTCCTTAGCATTTTGAAGGGTCCACTTTCTAATCCATGCCATGCCAATCATTGAGCTTTCCTGAAATATTTATCTTGGAATAGCATTAGCTCAATGAGATATATTTTGTTAGGAATTACCAAAACCACCCAGGGATAGTTGCACTTTCAATCTCCCCCTTTTTGGTAATTGATGACAACATATAGATCAAAGCTTCAACAAATGATAGATAAGATTGAAAAACATCGTCGTTTGAGAAGTATGTGAGAATCAAGAGCTCCCCCTAAATTTGTGCATTATTTAAATTTGCTTTTGAATGCAAATGCACAATCGATTAGGATCATGGGTTACTCTTCCATGTGACATACATCTTGGTGGAGCGCTCAAAATGATAGAAATTAAAGCATGCACTCATCACCAAGCATAGTGAATGATCATAAGAGGATATAAGAGATAATATCATCCAACATGCATTAAGGGTAGCATATGATCAAACCCATGATCAAGCAAGTATCTCACAAGGACATAAAGTAGTATCTCACACAAGCACACAATAAAAAGTTTCAACCAAAATAGCAAGAGAGATAAAAAAGCAACACCCTCTCTCTCGAAGCCTATGATATATACATTTTTCTCCCCCTTTGGCAAAAAGTTACCAAAAAGTTCAAAAATGCATAGTGCTAAATGACTCTCGGGCTTGATCTTCGGTAGGAGGTGTTGAGAGAACTCCAAGGACGAAGGCTTCAGATGAAGTAGCTGGAGCTGGTGGAGTAGCTGCTGGAGGTGGAACTGGAGCTTTAGCTGCTGGTGCTGATGTTGTAGCCCTAGTGTCTCTCACTGGCACTTCAGCATATCTCTGTCCTCTGGGCACTCTGGCAAAAGCATCTGTGGTTGACTTGCCCTTCTTCTCCTATGCTTCCTCCTGGAGCTGCTCAACTGCAGTTTGGATCTCTGTTCCCTTGACATGAAGGTCATAGAACTTCTGCTCAATGACCCTCTCCAGACTCTCCTGGCTCTTGGTCAGGGTGGCCAAGCCCTTCTCAATCCTCAGGGTGGATTGGATCAGGTATCCAAGCTGGTCTTGCTTGCTCTTCAAGAATATCTGAGATGCCTCCTCTACTGTTGGCATCTTTGCAGCCTTCTCTGCCTTAGCCTTCTCTCTCTTCTCATGTGCTTGAGCTGAAGATGGTTCATTCTCATTCATCACCACTGTGTTGTCTTCAAATTCAGGGTAGATGGGCAGGTGCTCCTTATCCAAAATGTATTTGCCTTTGCCCATCTTTGAGTTGATGAGCTCCTGAATTTGTGGGGCATACCCACAGCTTCTCTTCTGGTCAGCAGCAGTCCTCTTGATTGTCTCAACAATCAAACTCATGACCTTGAACTTCTGTGGGCCATCAAATATATGCAGCAAGTTGATGGCATGTCCTAACAAGTTCACACACAAGCACAACAGAAAATCTGGAGGAGATCAAAACATGCCCTAACAAGTTCACACACAAGCACAATAGAAAAGGTAAACATTCGTATCAAACTCAGGTTCACAGGACACGTTCATATTCATAGCCAACATTCACTATCAACATCTCAAAAGATTCATATATACACAAGTTCAGCATGTCTATGGATCCAAATGATTGATATATCACACAACAATATTCATAGATAATTCACAAAAAGATTCAGATATACACATGTTCAGTATGTTTATGCATCCAAATGATTGAGATCACAGCCAATATGATCCATGGACGAACTTTAATTACCTAGGGTACAGACTGGTAAATGGTGTTCAGTCGGAGATACTTCTTGCTAAAATTAATGCTTGTACGAGTAAACTTTTGAGTACATAAGACGCAACACAGACAATCTGAACTTTGCTTGTAGGTTTATCCTCAAATAGTGGCCTCGTGCCGAGGGAGGTTTGAGCAACTTGGCCACTACTTTCATCCAACTAGTTTACTGGCTCATCTTGGTCCTGTAGCTCGCCAAAATTCTACATTGCAGACTGGTAAATGGTGTTCAGTCGGAGGTACTTCTTGCTAAAATTAATGCTTGTACGAGTAAACTTTTGAGTACATAAGAGGCAGCACAGACAATCTGAACTTTGCTTGTAGGTTTATCCTCAAATAGTGGCCTCGTGCCGAGGGAGGTTTGAGCAACTTGGCCACTACTTTCATCCAACTAGTTTACTGGCTCATCTTGGTCCTGTATCTCGCCAAAATTCTACATTGAAGACGAGAAAGGAGGTGGTTGAGAAAATGAACCACCCAAATTTTTTGTGCAGTTCAACTGAAATGGAGCATCCCTGGCGTGCAGACTGATTAAGTGCCAGATGAATATACACGTCAACCAACTTGTCTGGAATCTTTAGACTCCTTGCCATACAGTTCGCTACCATATGTGCCGATAACCAAAAGGCACAAGTTGGGACGAAAGACTGGGCTGCGTTTTTCTGGGCTATGCGCCAAGCAATATTTTTGGCGTTCACTCTCCTAATACTTGGAGTTTGACAATTGGTTGACGTCGGTTGATACTCGAATGAATATAGGTACTTCTTCTTGTCAACATCGATGCTTGTCTGAGTGAACTTTGGAGTACATAGCAGCATAAGTACTTGTCCATCTGATCTTTTTGTGCAGTTCTACTGAAATCACCCGATGTAATGATTTGCCTGCAAGTTTAGGCTCGAAGTTACATCTTTATGAAATCGGCAAACAGTAGCACAATACCAAATTACCAATACATATGACAAGGACAATAATCAGGATAAAGACTAGTACCAACCTGTGTGAGGTAGCATATCAATTACTATTTCCTTTGACTGGAAGCCGAGATAAGCCAAGCGACTGACAGCAAAGGAAGAATGCAAGCCGAGATTAGCGACTAACAGGAAAGGAAGGAAGCTGTCGAGGCAATGAAGCACCCAAAGTTCTTGTGCAGTTCCACCAAAATCGAGCATCCCTGTTAGCACATATATTGAGAGAGTGAGATTACTGTAATAGTGGGACTAGTTGATGAAACATACACTAACAAATAGAAGCACCCTCATTATCTTAATGGGTAAAGTTAGCATTCCCTCCCTGCTCCACCACAGGATTCACCTCCATAGACAAACATACACACGTACATGATTCAGCATAGGGTGCTACTAAAGATTTGTTTAACTTCGACAGGAAAATTAGGCAGCAATAAATTAGTGGTACTTAAGTACTCCCAATTAATTAAGTGAGACAACAGAAGTGGAAGGGCTACCTGGAGGATCGTCTCACATGTAAGGTATTCATTGCCGGAGCCGTTGAATGGCCTCGGCTGAGGCCTCTGGCTTCAGCAAGATCGCCTTGGCACAGTTTACTCTTCTTCTTCTTCCCCTTCATGCTCTGTTTCTCATTCTCCTCACCAGTTGGTGAAACCAAGTACATGATTGGCCTTCTATTTCAGAATCGGTTTTGTCAGTGAGGGAGTACAAGTGTACTAGTAAAAAATAGCATTATTTTCTCATGGCAGTCGCAAAATAGAGATGAACACATGCATTAAATATCATTCTTACCTAAAGGAAGGTTATGGTGCCAATATGGATGATGAGGATTGGAACACAGATCTCCCTTTGTGTAGTTCCACCGAAATGAACCAACCGTTCCATTCTGACATTCCAGTTAAACAGCACCAAATTCACTTCTTTTAAGAAGAGTTTTGTGCAGTGCACCAAAAGGTCACAACAGCAACCAGGTGAAATAGATATCCCTGTTTGCAAAAAAGCTACAGAGGAAACAGTCAGAGTCTCAAACAATTACAGGCAAAAACATTTGGCTAAACTTGTCATGGCTTCATTTTTACCAGGGGCATTAGATTAAGAACTGCTAAATATTTGGTATAAGGGCATGGGACAGTGGGTGCACCAGCAGTCCAGCACCATGTACCTAAACAGGGGCATAAAGTGGTGATTCATAGTTTGTTGCCCCGAGAAACAAACATCCAAGAAACATATCTGGGTTGGTCCCATTTTTGTTCACTCTAGCCACCTACTCCTATGTGTGGATAGCAAATCTAGTCCTGGTCATACCACTGTGTACAGCGTTACCCCTATATTTCTCTTTTCAACCAAGAGACCGGTTGGATGACCAGTCTGTACTACTTTCACCCCCTTTCCTTCCTACTTGTACCAAGTCCGATGTACTACATACTAAATTCCCCTACCCCCACTTTATTTCTTGTTTGACCCAAGTACAAGATAGGTGACGTTGGACCATCCGATCGAGAGGGGCTGAGAGGTAGAAAATTATGCACATGCAGCGACGTAGCGAGCTGGGGAAGTAGAGCTAAGGCGGTTTCGAAGGAAGATATACCTGAACGTCGTCAGGATGTGGATAGGTGGGCGGCGGGAGGCCGGATCCGCCCACACTAGGGCAACGACGAAGGGATCGGAGGACCTCCCGCGCCAGCGCTCGGCCAGAGATAATGGTGCAGCCGGCAGTGGGTCTCCTCCCTCGCTGTCGACGGCGGCCTAAACGCTACCCCTCCTCCCCTTCACCGGCGGAGGGGGATACGTCCGGATCTGTAACCAACGGTGAGGATAGAAAGACAGTGTTTTTTGAAGGGAGAAAGACAGTGTTACCACCCCTATCTTGTTTAGATCTGGAGAGGATGAGAGTGTGTGACTAGAGCAACCCTAGCAAGCAAGCGCGGAGGCTCCGGCCTATATATACGTAGTGGGGTAGTTTTCCTTTTTCACTCCATCAAAACAATCGTTTAAAATAGTGTACTACGTGCCAGATCGCCGTTTTTTAGTTGTTGATTGTTTTTTGAGATAGCTACCCGCTTGTTCCAAGTGGTGTTACGGTGTGCCAAGTCGCACTTTGTATCGTTCAAGTCTGGTACAAGTCCCTCCATTAAATGAACAACCACCCCCTCATAAAAATTGTGAACAAGCCCATGGCTAAAATTATCGGAAACGTGGGTTGCCCCAACATGCATTATCATTTATATTTTCTACTCCC
Source organism: Triticum aestivum (assembly GCF_018294505.1). Lineage (NCBI taxonomy): Eukaryota > Viridiplantae > Streptophyta > Magnoliopsida > Poales > Poaceae > Triticum > Triticum aestivum. The sequence continues at coordinate 64,285,344 of NC_057796.1, forward strand.
TCCGTTCCTAAATATATAAGTCTTTTTTATTAGCCACACCTAAGACAAGAATTTTTTTATTAGCAGTGAACCCCACATGTCATAGACACAAAAAGTGTGGCAAGATTCCCTTAGGCAAGCCAAAGTGTGTCTAACAATTTGAGCAACTCAAGTTAGGCAAGTGTGGCAAGTGTGGGAAAAATAATGTGGCAACATAAGACAAACATAGTCACAATCCAAACAGCCCCGTAATTTTTTGTGACATGCATGAAAATTTGGTTAGTTAAATTTATAGCCAAAATTTGGCATGGTGCATCAAATCAACACATGCAAGTATCAAAAGGGAAGTCGCGGCATGCATGCGTTGTACTCCCTCCGTTTCCAAATATAAGTATTTTTAGAGATTGCAACAAGTGACTACATACGAAGCAAAATATGTCTACATACATCCGTATGTAGTAGTCCATTTGAAATGTGTAAAAAGACTTATATCGAGTACAGTGCTTTGATGTGTCGCGTCAACTCGTACAAGACCGAGAAGTTTGATTACTACAACACCCTCTCCCTCGCGGACTGAGCTCCGGTGCCTTACCTGCACCTGCCTTTGGCTGCATGACAGGTGGGCCAACCACCTGTTGGGCCCACCTATCATAGACGCAAAGGCAGGAGCAGTAAGTCAATGAAGCTGCGTCCCTCCCTCGCGCATGAGCATGGTGGCTTGCAGGACTAGTAGGAGCTTTCGCTACACGCTTCTTGACGGCGGCGAACTGGCGGATGGAGTTGACCATCATGTCGTCCATGCGAGAGGCGAAGCCGACGTCGGCGAGGGCTACGACGCCGGCGGTCGCCAGCACCGTCTGGAAATGCTGCGCGATGCGGGGCCGCAGGCCGGCCCTTGGATGATTTGGCACCGCCGACTGTCGCTCGCGACCATCGCCTCCATAGGTGCTTCTGGCTCCTGGTCACTTGGTCTTGGATTGGAGTGAGCAGTGTCGCGCAGAGAATCCAAACTCTGTTACATTCACATCGTGCTGGCTCTATTCTGCTTCTCCAATTAATTCCCTCTGCATGTAGAGTAATTTGAGGAAGCATCATTGACCGTTCAACGTCTCGGGAATCGCTACCCTCTCCCTCCTTGGCATTCAAGCACCTATGGAGGCGACTGCCGCTCGCGTCTATCGCGTGTCAGGAGACGTTCCCGTCGACGACGAGGTGCCTATGGTGACTTCATAAATTTCAAGATGATAGTACTAGTATACTCAATATTGTGCACCGCGACCAAGGCCGAGAGGAAAACGAGATAACTACGTATTTATTTATGGTGTAGATTCACTTATTTTGGTCCATATGTACTCCATCTCGGTGTAGTCTAGTCACTTGTTGAAATCTCTAGAAAGGCAAATACTCCTTTCTGGTTTACAGGGCTATACTAGCAAGTAGTACTACAATAGTGGGCTCACATAGCAATTTTGTCTCATGCAAGAGCCTGCCTATATGCATGCTCCAAGGTTCGCAACTGCCACGTTCGGGTTGCACTTGGCTCTTCGCCTCTTCGAGAAGACGAACAATGATGTTACTACTACTGCTTCTACAGTATCGAATCCACTGCTGTATGTCCGTCCACCGCGAGCGGGAGGGATAAGCAAAAGCCTGTCCTCGTCTGCGAGCCACCGCGCGCATGGACGAGGGAGAAGGCGTGTAGTAGTAAACTCAAGCTTCTCCTCATTGTACGAGTTGACCCGACACATCATAGCACTGGCCCCACATGGTTGCCTCTAAACTTGGCTGAAAGACCCGCAGTGTACAATACTCCATTTGCTGCAACCTCTAACATTTACCCCACCACAAATTAAAATATATATTCCTGTCTTGACCAGATGAGCGTGCAAACTAGAATCACTAGGATGACAGGTAGGGCCAGAAGATTATTTTAACCAAAAAATATAGCATGGAGTCGACCCCAACGATTTTAAGCTTACAGGCACGGTACACGCTATCCTAGACTACTCTACACATGAAACTGCCACACGAGCGTCCGGGCTACGCTTGGCTCTTTGCCTCTTCGGGAAGTTGAACAATGGACCTGTTTGGATACTCTAACTCAGTTAGAGGTTAGAGTTAGATTCTAACCCTGAACTAACACTGAACTAACTCTAACCAAAAAGGTGTTTGGATAGCAGGGTTAGATGGACCGCGGATAAGGCGAGGTGCCTTCACGGGCGGTGCGAGAGGGAGGGAGGGATAGGACAAGAAGCTTTGAGGAAGTGAGGAGGGATCTTCCTCGAGGAAGTGCCATCTGACATCGATTGAACTGCTGCATGTCCACCGCATACGGGAGGGAGAGCGTGTAGCGAACGAAAGCTTCTCCTAGTCCTGCCAGCCACCACGCTCATGGGCGAGGGAGGGACGCAGCTTCATGGACTTACTGCTCCTGCCTTTGCGTCCATGACAGGTGGGCCCAACAGGTCGGTGGCCCACCTGTCATGCAGCCAAAGGTAGTTGCGGTTAAGGCGAGAGGGCATTGTAGTAATCAAACTTCTCGGTCTTGCACGAGTTGACGCGACACATCAAATGTAACGCCCATGATGCGGCTATATCTCCCACGTGTCGAGGCACGACTTAGAGGCATAACCGCATAGTGGTTTTGTCGCAAGAAGGGTCATCTTCACACAATCCCATGTAATGAACAAGAATGGGATAAAGAGTTGGCTTACAATCGCCACTTCACACAATACATAAATATTAATCATACATCATCCAAAATACAAACATATAGACCGACTACGGTCAAAATCCAGATGAAAATAAGACAACCCCAAATGCTAGATCCCCGATCGTCCCAACTGGGCTCCACTACTGATCATCAGGAAAAGACACATAGTAACGACCACGTTCCTCGTCGAACTCCCACTTGAGATCGACGCCATCATCTGCACTGGCATCGTCGGCACCTGCAACTGTTTTGGTAGAATCTGTGAGTCACGGGGACTCGGCAATCTCACACCCGCGAGATCAAGACTATTTAAGCTAGTAGGAAAGGATGGTGTAGTGAGGTGGAGCTGCAGCGGCAAAAGCATATATGGTGGCTAACTTGCGCAAATGAGAGCGAGAAGAGAAGCAACGGAACGGACGTCATCTAGCAATGACCAAGAAGTGATCCTGAACACCTACTTACGTCATACATAACTCAGACCGTGTTCACTTCCCGGACTCCGCCGAGAAGAGACCATCACGGCTACACACGCAGTTGATGTATTTTAATTGGGTCAAGTGACAAGTTCTCTACAACCGGACATTAAAAAATTCCCATCTGCCTCATAACCGCGGGCACGGCTTTCGAAAGATAATACCCTGCAGGGGTGTCCCAACTTAGCCCATCATAAGCTCTCACGGTCAACGAAGGATAAACCTTCTCCCGGAAAGACCCGATCAGTCTCGGAATCCCGGTTTACAAGACATCTCGACAATGGTAAAACAAGACCAGCAAAGCCACCCGAATGTGCCGACAAATCCCGATAGGAGCTGCACATATCTCGTTCTCAGGGCACACCGGATTGTCCAAGCTTCCGATAGGCCAGCCCAGAGTTGCCCTTGGTGGCCACCAGCGATTGACAGTTTGGACCAATACTCAGAGGAGCACTGCCCCGGGGGTTTAAAATAAAGATGACCCTCGGGCTTTAGAAAACCCGGGGGGGAAAAGGCATAGGTCGCAAATGGTAAAACCAAGGTTGGGCCTTGCTGGAGGAGTTTTATTCAAGGCGAACTGTCAAGGGGGTCCCATAAATCACCCGACCGTGTAAGGAACGCAAACTCAAGGAACATAATCCCGGTATATCAGTAACTAGGGCGGCAAGAGTGGAACAAAACACCAGGCATAAGGCCGAGCCTTCCACCCTTTACCAAATATATAGATGCATTAATTAAATAAGAGATATTGTGATATCCCAACATATCCATGTTCCAACATGGAACAAACTTCAACTTCACCTGCAACTAGTAACGCTATAAAATGGGCTGAGCAAAAGCGGTAACTTAGCCAAACAACGGTTTGCTAGGAAAGGATGGTTAGAGGCTGACATGGCAAAATGGGAGACATGATATAGCATGTGATAGGTAGCGGAGCATGGCAATAGAGTGAACAACTAGCAAAGCAAAGATAGAAGTGATTTCGAGGGGTGGTCATCTTGCCTGCAAGGTTCTCAGAGTTGTCGAAAGCTTGATCCTCGTAAGCGTACTCAACAGGTTCCTTGTTCGCGAACTCATCTCCCGGCTCTACCCAAGGCAAGAACACAAGCAAACGGAACCACAATCAATCACGAGAAATGCATAATCAACATGATGCAAAACATGTATGATATGCAAGATATGATATGCGATGCATATGCGTGCTCCGGACGGAAAAATGATGAACATGGCAGTAACTTGGCAAACCAAGCATGCCACTGGAAAGATGAGATGATTTCGGTCGAAATCGATATAAAGATCACCGGAATCGGATGCACGGTTTGCAAATGGCAAGCAAAACAAGAATGACACGAATCTGCGATTAACAGCATGATAGCACTTAAAATGCAACAAGCAACAATGCTACAGCACTCCAACATAGCAACAAAGCATATGGTAGTAATCTACAGGAGATGCTTGACAAAATATGAATACTGAGCTATGGCTAGTTCACAACATATCAATCTCAAACAAGAATGGCAAAAGTGCAAAAGATAACAGGTTCACAGACTTTGTGAAAAACTGGACATGGCAGAAAACAGCATCAGGTAGCAATGTTCAGAGCACAAAATCGACATGCTACGAGAAATTAACATAGCAAAACAAGGCATGGCAGTGTTCTACTAAAAGCACATGACAAAAGTCCCTTACTGACCATAAGCCGAAAAGGAGCAGAAGATATGATGACAACCATGTAAACATAGCAAGTTTCGTTATCAGGTTTCAGACTTAGCAGAAAACAGAGCATGACAGAAATAATAATATGTAGGCCTATTTGTGAGCTTGATGCACTCACCACGGAGCAATGCATGACAAATCAAGCATACCTACAGCAAGATGGCATGTTTATTAAGCTATCCATGGGAAGAACAAATACATAGCATGTATGGATCAACTACGATAAGCTTGGCAAAATTGCATATCATGTTAAGAATCTGCCAGAAATATTTTATAGCAAAAGTAGAGCAAGATTGAGTCATGCTATGGCACTCCATAAATGCAAACAATTACAGGAATGGATCAACTACAACTATAGTTACAAAATATCCTTACTGAACATCTCCAAAATGTGCATGGATCTCTCTGTAGCATCAAGTTTACATGGCAAGAAAATAAAAGCAGACAAGGACTTGGAGAAATATTACGGAGCCTACTTTGCATGCTTGTGCTAGTCACCACAGAGATCACAAAAATACATGGACTACACCACTGGAAAGATGATATGGCGTAATTCAAAACACATGTAGAGCTCATGCCCATAAGATGCACATAATAAATGATACAAAAATAACAAATCTCCAAGTTCTGATAAGAACCAGAGAATAACAGCAACTTGCCCTCTTCCAACAGATATTTGGGCATTAAGATGACCTCTAATGAACATGGTGCAATTGAACAAAATGAAGAGCATCACGAGATGAACAATTTGACATATTACACGCGTGAATCGGAGCTACATGCAAGGAGTTATGGCATCGCGAACAAGTGCACATGCTGTAGATATTGGAGGACTTGGAGAAATTAGGGGGGCTCGGGGAAAAAGTCTAACGTACGGGATCCGATTGGATCTGGCCGGGCTCGTGCTCGGGTGCTCGCCGGGGCGGCGGAGCATCTCGCCGGCGGGAGGAGAGGAGAGGCCGGAGAGGGGATGTGGCCGGCGATGGAGGAGGCGCCGGCGGCGAGGGGCATGGCTCCGGGTGGCGACGGCGAAGGGCGGCGGGGCCCCGGGCGGCGGCGGCCGGCGGCGCCGGCGGCCGGGCGCGGGAGGCGGCGGTGCGGGGTAGCGCGGTGGCGGGGTGGAGGCGCCGGAGGCGGCGAGGGCGGCGGAGGCGCGCGGGGGCGCGCGGCGGCGGCGCGGGGACGCTGCTACGTGGCGGCTTCTCACTGGTGCGGACGCGGCGGCGCGACGTGTCCGGCGGGGTACGGACGCGTCCGGCGGGGCGGAGGGATTTTCTAGGGTTTGGACTGCGGTTGTATTTCGGGAGTCTCACATATTTATAGGTAGAGGGAGCTAGGAGGCTCCAAATGAGGTGCGGTTTTCGCCCACACGATCGTGATCGAACGACCTAGAGCATGGAAGAGAGTTTGGTGGGTTTTGGGCTGGTTTTTGAGGGGGTTTTTGCTGGACACTCAAATGGACTTTGCGGATGCCCGGTTAACCGTTGGAGTACCAAACAACCTCCAAATGGAACGAAACTTGACCGGTGGTCTCCGGGTGGTATATTATGGCCACTTGACAAGCCTCGGTCCATTCCGAGAAAGTTTGACACCCGCACACGAAAGAAAACGAAAGGGGTGCACCGGAGGAGATAGGAGCGCCGGATTGCAAAACGGACAACGGGGAAAATGCTCGGATGCATGAGACGAGCACGTATGCAAATGCAATGCACATGATGACATGATATGAAAATGCATGACATGACAAAATACAAAACGAAAGACAAAACCCGACAACGGAGGGAAAATCATAACACACATAGCCGGAAATCGCAAGAGTCGGAGTTAGAAATATGGCAAGTTACATGCGGGGTGTTACAACACTCCACCACTATGAGAGGATCTCGTCCCGAGATCTAGGACTGAAAGAACTCCGGATATTCGGAACGGAGATGGTCCTCGTGTTCCCAGGTGGCTTCCCGGTCGGAATGGTGCGACCACTTCACTTTCAGGAATTTGATTGACTTGTTGCGAGTCTTGCGCTCAGTTTCTTCAAGAATAGCAACGGGGTGCTCATGATAACACAAATCTTCTTGGAGGTCAATCTCTTCGAAGTTGATGGTGCGCTCAGGCGCCTTGAAGCATTTGCGGAGCTGTGACACGTGGAACACATCGTGCACGTTCGCGAAGTTGGAAGGAAGCTCAAGTTGATAGGCGAGGTCGCCTCTTTTGCCAATGACCTTGAAAGGACCCACGTATCTAGGGGCAAGCTTCCCTTTGATACCGAAGCGACGAGTGCCTTCCATTGGAGAGATGCGGAGGTAGACATGGTCTCCGATCTCGAAAGCCAAATCACGATGCTTACTATCATAGTAGCTCTTCTGACGCGATTGTGCGGCTTTGAGATTAAGTCATTGCCAAGAAGTTGGCGTTCACCAGTCTCCGACCAATTGAGAGGAGTACGGCACTTCCTGCCATAGAGAATCTCGAATGGGGCCTTGCCCGAACTCACTTGGAAGCTGTTGTTGTAGGAGAATTCAGCATAAGGAAGACAATCTTCCCGTTTCATGCCAAAGGAAATGACACAAGCCCTGAGGATATCTTCAAGAATTTGATTGACTCGCTCGACTTGGCCACTAGTTCGAGGGTGGAAAGCTGTGCTGAAGCGAATGTTAGTGCCCATGGCCTTCTGGAAGGAGTTCCAGAACTTAGAGGTGAAGATGCTTCCACGATCAGAAGAAATCAATTGTGGAATGCCGTGCAAGGAGACAATTCTGGAGGTGTATAGCTCTGACAGCTGAGCTGCTGTGATGGATTCTTTGATTGGAAGGAAATGAGCCACTTTAGAAAGCTTGTCGATGACAACGAAGATAGCGTCATTTCCGCGCTTGGACTTGGGAAATCCAGTCATGAAGTCCATTTCGATATGATCAAACTTCCATTATGGGATATCAAGAGGTTGGAGGAGACCAGCTGGTCGCTGGTGTTCTGCTTTCACTCTTCGACAGACATCACATTCATTCACGAACTGAGCAATTTCTCGCTTCATTCGAGTCCACCAATATGACTGCTTGAGGTCATGATACATCTTCGTACTTCCAGGATGAATGGAAAGGAGAGAATTGTGCGCCTCGTTCATTATGACTTTCCTTAGATCACCTTTAGGAACCACAATCCGGTCCGCAAAGAATAAAGTGTCTCTGTCATCAATGCGATAGCACTTGTATTTGGAAAGACCCTTGTCGATACCACGTTTCACCTTCTTCACCATGGCATCAAGGAGTTGTGCCTCACGAATTTGATCTTCCAAAGTAGGACATACTATGAGGTTGGCAAGAAAGCCTTGAGGAACAACTTGGAGATTCAGCTTGCGGAAAGCTTCACAAAGATCCGGTTGGAAAGGCTTGAGAATTAAGCTGTTGCAATAAGCCTTCCTGCTTAAAGCATCTGCAATGACATTGGCCTTGCTTGGAGTATATTGAATACTCGGATTGTACTCTTGAATCATTTCGACCCATCGAGTCTGCCTAAGGTTGAGGTTGGGCTGAGTGAAGATATACTTGAGACTCTTGTGATCGGTGAAAATGTCCACTTATCTTCCCAACAAGAGATGTCTCCACGTTATTAATGCATGGACAACTGCCGCCAACTCAAGATCGTGAGTGGGGTAGTTCTTCTCGTTGGGCTTCAACTGACGAGAGGTATAGGCCACAACTTTCTTCTCTTGCATTAACACAGCACCGAGACCTTGGAGAGAAGCATCACAGAAAACTTCATACGGCTTGGATTCATCAGGAGGAGTCAAGACAGGAGTTGTGAATAGTTTCTCTTTGAGAGTGTTGAAAGCAACATCACACTCAGGAGACCAGACATATTTCACATGCTTCTGAAGGAGGTTGGAAAGAGGCTTTGCAATCTTGGAGAAATTCTCAACGATTCTTCGGCAATAGCTTGCAAGACCCAGAAAACTGCGGAGCTGCTTGACATTTTGAGGAGGTTCCCAATTCACAACTGCGGACACCTTCTCGGGGTTAACAGCGATGCCCTTGGCAGAAATGATGTGACCAAGGAAAAGAACTTCATCGAGCCAAAACTCACATTTAGAGAACTTCACATAGAATTGATACTCTCTAAGCTTGTCGAGCACCAATCGCAAATGTTTGGCATGATCCTTCTTATTCTTGGAGAAGACCAAGATATCATCGAGATACACCAGAACGAATTCATTGGTATAGGGGTTGAAGATGTAATTCATCATCCGAGAGAACACTGGAAGAGCATTGACAAGGCCGAAAGACACGACAGTATATTCATAAGAACCAAAGCTTGTTCTGAAAGCTGTCCGGGGAATATCTTCTTCACGAGTGCGAATCTGATGATAACCCATACGAAGGTCAAGCTTCGAGAATACTTTAGCACCTTTGAGTTGCTTAAATAGCTCATTGATGTTGGGAAGTGGATACTTGTTCTTGATTGTCTTCTTGTTCAATGGACGGTAGTCGACACAAAGTCGGTCTGTGCCATCCTTCTTCTTGACAAAAAGAACACCACAACCCCATGGAGAAGAACTCGGTCTGATCAAACCCAGACGCTCTTGTTCATCGAGCTGTTTCTTCAATTCCTTCAGCTCGTTAGGTCCAAGCTTGTATGGACGCTTACAAATGGGTTCAGTGCCAGGCTCTAGTTCGATAACAAACTCAACTGGCCGATGAGGAGGCATACCCGGAAGCTCTTCTGGAAAGACATCTTGATACTCGCAAACGACTGGAATCTGAGAGATGGCATTCAATTCGCCCTTCTCATTGAGAGAGAAAAACCGAATGGTTTCATCACGAGCGGCAAAAATAATGACATCCTCAGAAGAATGTGTCAATTGAATTTCCCTGGCAGCACAATCAAGTTGAGCCTTGTGCTTAGAAAGCCAGTCCATCCCGAGAATAAGATCAATATCCGAGTCACCAAGAACAATTGGAGAAGACTGAAATTTATAGTCGCCCATCTTGATGGACACATTCAGAACCATGGAACTTGCATTCATGCATTTGCCCGGAGAGACAACTGCTAACGGCCTAGGCAATCCTTGGAAATGCAATTCATGCTTGGATGCAAAATGGCTTGATATGAAACAAAGCGATGCACCAGTATCAAAAAGAACTTTTGCGGGAATATCATTAACAAGAAGCCTCACACTTGAGCTGAGCAGCCTCTTGCTTTAGTGCCATATTGTAGAATTGATCAAACTGAGTAGGCTCAACAAGAACGAGAGCTAACTGCAGATCCTCTTTAAGGCCACCTCTGAAGTGATAGATCATGCTCTTTTCATCAGGAACGTCTTGTTTAGCGAAGCGAGCAAGTTTCTGAAACTGAATGTTGTATTGATACACAGACATGTTGCGTTGCTTGAGATTGCAGAACTCCTCACGCTTGCTCTCAACAACACTTTGTGGAATGTGCTGCGCTTTGAAGTCCTGACAGAAGTCAGTCCAAGTGATCACACGACCTCCTCTGGAATCTTTGTATTGTTGATACCAATCAGCAGCTTGGTCCTTGAGCTGGAAAGAAGCGAACTTGACATAGTCCTCAGGCCTGACATTGCTACATTCAAAATGCTTGTTGATGTCCACGAGCCAATCATCGGCATCCGTGGCCTCGGCACAGTAGCTGAAAGACTTGGGCTGATTTGCGAGAAACTGGTTGAGAGTAGCAAAGTGAAACTGATTGGTGCCTTGACATTCATTGCCTTGATTGCCTTGCCCTTGAGTACGTTCTTGCAAGAGTTGCAGAATCATCTGAGCATTGGCGTTGGTGGCTGCCATGATAGCTTGCCATGCCTCCGGAGGTGGAGGTGGTGCCGGAGGGTTCGCTTGACTCCCTTCATTGCGATCCGGATTCTGACGCGTTGGCGGAGCCATCCTGAAGAGGGTGACATCCGTTAGCATCTTGATAGACAAATAGACAAGTAGAATCAACGGATAGAAATTGCAACATATAGTCTTCACAATAAACATTCGAACGAAGATGAACGAATGAATTCCGTAGTAAATCATCACACTTCCATAAGTTGAGAAGCCACTTAGAAAAAGATATGGAATCAACATATGAATTCGAAGCAACTCGAATACCACAATACAAAATAAAACAAAGTATTGGATTGCAAAATAAGCCGGAACAAACATATGATAGATATTTCGTCCGAAGTTTTCATGGTGGGCCCACACGGGCTCAATCGTACAGGACCATCATGTACATGGCTGTGCACATGACATACGAAGCGTCCCCGAGTCGGCAAAGCCATGGACTCTTTAAGACACTACGAGACCACTGTAAAATCAACCGTGTACAGGCGGACCACTAGACGTCGAACCCCAATCTCATATCATGCGTCTGTCGGAAAGATATCCTAAGGCTACTTGAATTCCCACTTATAAACTCCTGAAACTTTCTGGTTATGCAATCTGGTGTAGGGGATACAGGGGACACAAAATATATCACCCAAACTAGCAATCCCTAGATCCAGCTGTATCCATCCGTCAACACATAACCAAGAAACCTTCGGAAATCGTTTACCTCAACCTTCGAAAAACATCCGTTATACAAGTGATGGCAATACTCCCGAACTCCCGCCCCAGTACTGGGTGGCGTCGAGGTGATCTCACCAACAATTGCATAAAAGAGATTACGATGTCGGCGAAACTCAGGTATTCCAGAACTGCAACGATAAAATTGTGACGACAACACCTCGGAGCTCAACTCCCCGGGACACTGCCACAACCCCTAAATGACAGGAGGCACCCAGAACAATGTTCTCGTCACAAAACAATCAGAACGATTCCAAGATACCCGCGTGATCCTAAAATTTTTTTTAGTGAAATTTGAGGGGAGAATAGTCAAAACTTCTACGTCAGGAGACCTCACCAGAGCGACGAAGGGACTGAGGAGTAAAAAGAATCCTACTCTCCGATATATATAATCCTAAGACTCAAAAGATTTTTGTTCTAGACTCAACAACGCCAGCGATTTGATCAAGCAGGGGGCTCCTAAGTCGGGGATGGCTCTGATTACCAACTTATAACGCCCACGATGCGGCTATATCTCCCACGTGTCGAGGCACGACTTAGAGGCATAACCGCATAGTGGTTTTGTCGCAAGAAGGGCCATCTTCAGACAATCCCATGTAATGAACAAGAATGGGATAAAGAGTTGGCTTACAATCGCCACTTCACACAATACATAAATATTAATCATACATCATCCAAAATACAAACATATAGACCGACTACAGTCAAAATCCAGATGAAAATAAGACAACCCCAAATGCTAGATCCCCGATCGTCCCAACTGGGCTCCACTACTGATCATCAGGAAAAGACACATAGTAACGACCACGTTCCTCATTGAACTCCCACTTGAGATCGACTCCATCATCTGCACCGGCATCGTCGGCACCTGCAACTGTTTTGGTAGAATCTGTGAGTCACGGGGACTCAGCAATCTCACACCCGCGAGATCAAGACTATTTAAGCTAGTAGGAAAGGATGGTGTAGTGAGGTGGAGCTGCAGCGGCAAAAGCATATATGGTGGCTAACTTGCGCAAATGAGAGCGAGAAGAGAAGCAATGGAACGGACGTCATCTAGCAATGACCAAGAAGTGATCCTGAACACCTACTTACGTCATACATAACTCAGACCGTGTTCACTTCCCGGACTCCGCCGAGAAGAGACCATCACGGCCACACACGCAGTTGATGTATTTTAATTGGGTCAAGTGACAAGTTCTCTACAACCGGACATTAACAAATTCCCATCTGCCTCATAACCGCAGGCACGGCTTTCGAAAGATAATACCCTGCAGGGGTGTCCCAACTTAGCCCATCATAAGCTCTCACGGTCAACGAAGGAAAACCTTCTCCCGGAAAGACCCGATCAGTCTCGGAATCCCGGTTTACAAGACATCTCGACAATGGTAAAACAAGACCAGGAAAGCCACCCGAATGTGCCGACAAATCCCGATAGGAGCTGCACATATCTCGTTCTCAGGGCACACCAGATTGTCCAAGCTTCCGATAGGCCAGCCCAGAGTTGCCCCTGGTGGCCACCGGCGACTGACATTTTGGACCAATACTCAGAGGAGCACTGGCCCGGGGGTTTAAAATAAAGATGACCCTCGGGCTCTAGAAAACCCGGGGGGAAACAGGCATAGGTCGCAAATGGTAAAACCAAGGTTGGGCCTTGTTGGAGGAGTTTTATTCAAGGCGAACTGTCAAGGGGGTCCCATAAATCACCCGACCGTGTAAGGAACGCAACCTCAAGGAACATAATCCCAGTATATCAGTAACTAGGGCGGCAAGAGTGGAACAAAACACCAGGCATAAGGCCGAGCCTTCCACCCTTTACCAAATATACAGATGCATTAATTAAATAAGAGATATTGTGATATCCCAACATATCCATGTTCCAACATGGAACAAACTTCAACTTCACCTGCAACTACTAACGCTATAAGAGGGCCTGAGCAAAAGCGGTAACTTAGCCAAACAACGGTTTGCTAGGAAAGGATGGTTAGAGGCTGACATGGCAAAATGGGAGACATGATATAGCATGTGATAGGTAGCGGAGCATGGCAATATAGCGAACAACTAGCAAAGCAAAGATAGAAGTGATTTCGAGGGGTGGTCATCTTGCCTGCAAGGTTCTCAGAGTTGTCGAAAGCTTGATCCTCGTAAGTGTACTCAACAGGTTCCTCGTTCGCGAACTCGTCTCCCGGCTCTACCCAAGGCAAGAACACAAGAAACGGAACCACAATCAATCACGAGAAATGCACAATCAACATGATGCAAAACATGTATGATATGCAAGATATGATATGCGATGCATATGCGTGCTCCGGACGGAAAAATGATGAACATGGCAGTAACTTGGAAAACCAAGCATGCCACTGGAAAGGTGGGATGATTTCGGTCGAAATCGATATAAAGATCACCGGAATCGGATGCACGGTTTGCAAATGGCAAGCAAAACAAGAATGACACGAATCTGCGATTAACAGCATGATAGCACTTAAAATGCAACAAGCAACAATGCTACGGCACTCCAACATAGCAACAAAGCACATAGAAGTAATCTACAGGAGATGCTTGACAAAAGATGAACACTGAGCTACGGCTAGTTCACAACATATCAAGCTCAAACAAGCATGGAAAAAGTGCAAAAGATAACAGGTTCACAGACTGAAAAACTGGACATGGCAGAAAACAGCATCAGGTAGCAATGTTCAGAGCACGAAATCAACATGCTACAAGAACTTAACATAGCAAAACAAGGCATGGCAGTGTTCTAATAAAAGCAAATGACAAAAGTCCCTTACTGACCATAATCCTAAAAGGACCAGAAGATATGATGGCAACCATGTAAACATAGCAAGTTTCGTTATCAGGTTTCAGACTTTGCAGAAAACAGAGCATTGCAGAAATAATAATATTTAGGTATCTTTGTGAGCTTGATGCACTCACTACAGAGATATTCATGACAAACCAAGAATACCTACAGCAAGATGGCATGTTTATGAAGCTATTAATGGCAAGAACAAATACATAGCATGTATGGATCAACTACAATAAGCTTGGCAAAATTGCATATCATGTTAAGGATCTTTCAGAAATATTTTATAGCAAAAGTAGAACAAGATTGAGTCATGCTATGGCACTCCATAATTGCAAACAATTATAGGAATGGATCAACTACAACTATAGGTACAAAACATCCTTACTGAACATCTCCAAAATGTGCATGGATCTCTCTGTAGCATCAAGTTTACATGGCAACAAAATAACAGCAGACAAGGACTTGGAGAAATATTACGGAGCCTACTTTGCATGCTTGTGCTAGTCACCACAGAGATCACAAAAATACATGGACTACACCACTGGAAAGATGATATGGCGTAATTCAAAACACATGTAGAGCTCATGCCCATAAGATGCACAGAATAAATGATACAAAAATAACAAATCTCCAAGTTCTGATAAGAACCAGAGAATAACAGCAATTAGCCCTCTTCGAACAGAGCTTTGGGCATCAAGATGACCTCTAATGAACATGGTGCAATTGAACAAAATGAAGAGCATCACGAGCCGAACAATTTGACATATTACACGCATGAATCGGAGCTACATGCAAGGAGTTATGGCATCACGAACAAGTGCACATGCTGTAGATATTGGAGGACTTAAGAGAAAGTAGGGGGGCTCGGGGAAAAAGTCAACGTACGGGATCTGTCGTGGAATTGTCACGGCAGATGTCCTTAGTGTCAGGACTTAGTCGTGAGGCCAGCGCATCTATGTAGTAGCTTGAGAGGGGTTGGGCGGAATCGAGAGACGCAACACAAGACAAGGATTTAGACAGCTTCGGGCCCCGGGAAACATCATCCGGTAACAACCCTACATGCTGTTTGAGGCTAGGTCTCATTATGATCATGAGAGAGTCGCCGGCTCGGCCGGCTCTTTGTGTCTAGCCCTAAAAATTGTTTCTTGTCCCTTGTTCCTCTTTGGGGTGCCCTGCCCCTCCTTATAAAAGTTGGAGAGGCGGCTTTACATGTAGAGTCCTAGTAGGATTAGAACTAACTTATTCTCTATTACAAGTCGGATACAAGTACGGATCTTGCTTCCTCGTAAAGGAAATATTCCTCATGCCTTCCGTCTTAAGCCGGCCCATAATAACACGTCCCGGCCTACTGGGCCTTGGGCCCTTGTCATCCGTCTGACCCGCCGTCGGGGCCATCAGTAAGTCGCCAGGCTCATGAGTTGCCAATCTTCCGGCGGGTTACGATGAGGCGTCAAGTCCGGCCGGGTCATACTCCTGGCCGGGTCATACCGCGGGGTATATCCCCGACATTAGCCCCCAGTTTAATTTGGATTTGTCCATGTTAAACTAATCTGCAATATAAACTCAAGAACAAATTTAACAGGTTGTGCTCCGGGTTAAATATTCTTGTAAGCCGGCACCTGATCATCTTTACATCCTTATCATTTCTTTCTTGATACATGCCCATGAACTCATAGCAAATCTCCTTTAGTAGATATGTTCAAACTTTGTGAATGCAAAAAATCCAGATACTTCTTTTGAGAAATCCGGGTCAATAGGCCAGCTTCAGAGTCAATTTGCTGGCATTGGTCTCTTGTAGAGAAATATTGTAAGAAACAATCCACTTGAATCGGTTTCCAAAGCACCGGCTTTAAAAGATATTGGTCTTGAAATACTCATCTGACTTTCAGCCGGCTTGAAGAGGTAAAAATTGCCGGTTTATCATAACCAAAATTGCCGGTTTGTAAATATTGATAGCACCGGGTCATAACTGTTACTGACACCGGGTCATAATTATTTGGTGACACCGGATCATGATTGTTGCAAACACCGGGTCAACTTGATCTTCTCCAAACTGAGAATTTTGAAGATTTTCCCCCTTATATATATCACTTGTAGCTCCCAAGTGCCGGGTTGTCATGCTTGCAGCAACCTGGGACTTGTAATTGCCTTATGCTCATAAAAACTTCAACCAGTGTAGCCCCCAAGGGCCGGGTCATTATCCAATAATGAGCAGGGACTTTGTAGATATAACAATGTAAACTTGAACAGCAACGTGTAACCCCCAAGGGCCGGCTTAGTAAGATAATACTAAGCTGGGACTTTGTATATAATTTATTGATAATAACATCATATAATATAATCTCCACCATGGGGCTTGAACCCACGTCCACAAGGTTAAGAGCTTTGTACTCTACCAACTGAGTAGTGGACCGTTCAATATAATGGATTAATGCTTGTGTACCTTGAATTTTTGACAGGACCAATTGGTAGCCCCCAAGGGCCGGCTCATTTAGAATGTGATGAGTCGGGTCTTCAATAAGTTGAGCAAAAAATGACTTTGCATTAGCCCCCAAGTGCCATGGTACATGCTGGCAGTAACATGGGACTTGCACATTCGATGTAATATCAATTTGAATAATGTAGCCCCCAAGTGCCGGGTCGTAAGCCTGCAGCGACTCGGGACTATTCCTTCCATTGTAGAGTAAATCATATCCATTGATAAAATAATAGCCATTGCGCCAAAGCGACTTTGAATACCTCATATGTTGATAATAAATCCGGAGTTTAAATACCCGGCGGCTCTTGGCCGATGGCAATTTAATACGCCTCCATTGTAAGCCGGAATTTGTACAACCCGGCGGCTTATAGCCTTTGAGAAAATCAAGAATTGATAACCCTTTTGAGACACCAATTTCCATCTATGATGACGGGCTTGAATTTAATCATTTATGTAAGTCATAGCTCTGTAAATCCTGCAGAGTTTAAACAACATATGCCCTGGCGACTTAACGTCAAAAACCAGGGCGGGTAACCACCCAAATGTAGTCTTATCCTTCACACAAGTAGATCACAAGAACCCTTGGCGGTTTACCGCAGGGCGGGTCATAATATCTCACATATAACCACTGTGATATTGAATTTGTACTGCCGGTTTACATGACCTGTGCAGTAAGGGTGATAACCCAATCTTTAGAAGCCAATACTTCCAAATATATGATGATTGTCACATGTTGGCGACTTATCGTCCAAAGCCAAGCCGGGTTTAAACAAAACCACACTTATACTTAGCTATGATAAAAAAACTTCAAGCAAAATCCAAAAAAATGTTTGCAAAAAGAGACTTCAAATATTTTGAGGCTTCTGATTCGAATACGATCAGAAAATTGTCCCAAAGGGGTTAAGCTAAGATTCGAATACGATCATATAGCCCCTAGTGGCTTTGGCGTTGCCGATCAAGAGGGTACCGACAGCTATGTTCTCTTTGGTTCGAATACGACCTATGTTTGAACAGGAAGCCCCCAAATGACCTTGAGAATTGTTTAACGACGCTGATTCGAATACGATCCACGTCGGTTCCCAAAAGGGGTCGAGCTATGATTCGAATACGATCAAGAAGCCCCCTAGTGAGCTCGGCAGTGTGCCAATCAAGAGGGTACCGACAGCTATGTTCTCTTTGGTTCGGATACGACCTATGTTTGAACAGGAAGCCCCCTAATGATCATGAGAATATTTAACGACTCTGATTCGAATACGATCAGGGTCACACCAAAAGGGTTAAGCTAAATTCGGATACGATCAGCTCCCAATGGCCATTAAAGCAGGGTACCTATGATTTGGTTGTGCTTTATAACAGACTCTTTTTGGTCCCTTTAATTTTTCCTGAGAACTCGAACTTGAGCCGGATGTTGAACCGGATTTGAGAGCTTCAAAGCTTTGCGGGAGAAAGATGTCTCTTGAGCCGGATTTTAAACCGGAATCTTTAATTTGAACAGGCAAGTTTCTGACGGCCTTTAAATTTTCATCAATATGGCGGTGGCCTTCGGAACCGGGTTGTCCTTCCCTCCAATGACCCGGAGTTCCCGAGCCATGTCATTGTAGCCCCCGAGTCTCAAGACGACTCGAGGAGTTGGCTTTGAGATTCTCCATATTGACCATAGCATAAGGTGTATATCATTGATGTTGATAGCGCAATGTGAATCCACAGAAGGTTGAGGTTACTGTGGCGGGTTATAAATGATCCCGTATGAGCCGTGTCAGCAACTCGGCCAATGGTTCCTTCCAACTGGATATTTTTGAAGTTAACCAAACTGTAGTGGCGGCGACTTGTGCGCCTGCCCATTGAGCCGTCCAGTGCAGACGGCGGTTGATGATAATTTGCCTCCAATTTGAAAGAAAACCGGGCTACCCAAGCTGTGACTTGCTCATACTCAATAAACAGCTCATGCAGATTGGTGCGGCCCAGTGTGTTGATGTAGATCAGGCCGCGAGAGACGAACGACAAAGGCGACCGCGGCTTCAGAGGCGGCACAGACACATGAGTCGGCCGCGGCGTTGTAAACCGGCGTGGACGGGCGAGTTAGCCACATCGTTTTGATGTACTGAACAATTGTCCTGCATCAATAATATTGCAGACCAAGACAAAGATAAACTGCTCTTTGACAAAAAATAATATGTACCAATAAAATATATTTTAGATGGATATCACCTGATGTGCCAGGCCGGAAATAATCCGCCATGAAATTGATGATCGCTAGGTGAAGTTGAAGTCGCTGACGGGTGAACCGGCCGCGGCGTGGTAAACCGGTGCGGACGGGTGAGTCGGTCGCGACGTTTGTAAGCCGGCGCGGACAGCGAGTCGGCCACGGCGTTGTAAGCTGGTATTTTTCGTCGGATAAAGCGGACACTGATGCCGAATAATGTTGCACATAGTCTTGGTCTTTTTCCTTTCAACTCCTCATCCTTTGACTGATGCCGACAGCTCCTGGGGAGAGTCGGCCGCGGCGTTGTAAGCCGGCACGAACGAGAGAGCCGGCTGGCACGTTGATGTAGACCAGACCGCAGGGGCGACGACTGTGTATAATAACACTATAGGGCAGAGTGGTTGTTTTCAAAAAATTAATAAGTACTGATAAAAGTAAACTGGATGGATATCACCTGATTTTTATTTGTCGGATGAACATGGATACTGGGATCAAAAACATATCAAATGTCTGATGTCTCCGCGTGACCTTATCCTCTTGTCTTAATCTCTCATGGAGGTCCTGATTGAAGTGCCAGCGTGTGCACGCACTACTCTTTGACAACAGCATACAAACCCCGGTCTCATGAGTGGAGCGCCCAAAACGCCTGCAGCCTCTGCGTGCCGCGCTGCAATTTTTCTTTTCTTCCAGTGATGATGATTTGATAGTAGCACTTAACCTCCTCCAACTAATCTCGGAGGTTCCGGTTCCCAATCGTAGACGAAATAATAAATCTGTACTGCACTAGGACTCTTTTTCCTTTCCTTTTGAGTCAGGAGTCCTGACTTGCTTTCCTGGCTGCTGGTACTCTGCGTCAAGAGCGCCTTGGAAATGGCTGAGGTGGAGACGGCAGAAGCCGGCTTACAAGCGGATGCGACAGCTCGGAGTAGTCGGCAGCGGAGACAGGCAGCCGCTGGAGAGACGTCCAGCAGCAGGAGACGGCTCAGAGGCAGCCCTCGACATTATTTTTCCTTCTCTTCTTCTCTTGACCTCACCATGCGGATAATCATGTAGTAATTAAGGACAGAACACATCTGATCTAGTAGTACTCAAGTAGTACTAGCCCTCTTCCCAAAAAGAAATAGTTGATGTTGGCTTTCACGTGGCAGAGTGCTAGTTTAAGCGGTACTAGTACTTTTGCTTTGGTCTTTCGTAACAAAGCGGTGGCCGGTCAGAACAAAAATAGCCTCGGGACTTGAAAACATATATATGCAGCAGCAACGCAAACATGGCGGATCAGACCGAGGCTTGTGGTATAGTAATCAGACCTGGCCGCTGATTGTGAAAAATCCTTACAGGCTCAGTGGACAGGTAGAACGCTGATTCTTTTGACTTTGCACAAAATTTTGTATCTTGTCGCTATGACTGTTTGCCATTGAGACGTTGATTCTTCCGCCTCAAATCTTCTCCCTCTAGTCAATCGCGAGCTTCTTGAACCCTAAAATAGATCCCTCCAAGAACTCATCACCACCGTGCGCAGGCCCCACGGTGGGCGCCAACTGTCGTGGAATTGTCACGGCAGATGTCCTTAGTGTCAGGACTTAGTCGTGAGGCCAGCGCATCTATGTAGTAGCTTGAGAGGGGTTGGGCGGAATCGAGAGACGCAACACAAGACAAGGATTTAGACAGCTTCGGGCCCCGGGAAACATCATCCGGTAACAACCCTACATGCTGTTTGAGGCTAGGTCTCATTATGATCATGAGAGAGTCGCCGGCTCGGCCGGCTCTTTGTGTCTAGCCCTAAAAATTGTTTCTTGTCCCTTGATCCTCTTTGGGGTGCCCTGCCCCTCCTTATATAAGTTGGAGAGGAGGCTTTACATGTAGAGTCCTAGTAGGATTAGAACTAACTTATTCTCTATTACAAGTCGGATACAAGTACGGATCTTGCTTCCTCGTAAAGGAAATATTCCTCATGCCTTCCGTCTTAAGCCGGCCCATAATAACACGTCCCGGCCTACTGGGCCTTGGGCCCTTGTCATCCGTCTGACCCGCCGTCGGGGCCATCATTAAGTCGCCAGGCTCATGAGTTGCCAATCTTCCGGCGGGTTACGATGAGGCGTGAAGTCCGGCCGGGTCATACTCCCGGTCGGGTCATACCGCGGGGTATATCCCCGACATTAGCCCCCAGTTTAATTTGGATTTTTCCATGTTAAACTAATCTGCAATATAAACTCAAGACAAATTTGACAGGTTGTGCTCCGGGTTAAATATTCTTGTAAGCCGGCACCTGATCATCTTTAAATCCTTATCATTTCTTTCTTGATACATGCCCATGAACTCATAGCAAATCTCCTTTAGTAGATATGTTCGGATGCATGAGACGAACACGTATGCAAATGCAATGCACATGATGACATGATATGAAAATGCATGACATGACAAAATACAAAACGAAAGACAAAACCCGACAACGGAGGGAAAATCATAACACATAGCCGGAAATGGCAAGAGTCGGAGTTACAAATATGGCAAGTTACATGCGGGGTGTTACAACACTCCACCACTACGAGAGGATCTCGTCCCGAGATCTAGTACTGAAAGAACTCCGGATATTCGGAACGGAGATGGTCCTCGCGTTCCCAGGTGGCTTCCCGGTCGGAATGGTGCGACCACTTCAGTTTCAGGAATTTGATTGACTTGTTGCGAGTCTTGCGCTCAGTTTCTTCAAGAATAGCAACGGGGTGCTCATGATAAGACAAATCTTCTTGGAGGTCAATCTCTTCGAAGTTGATGGTGCGCTCAGGCGCCTTGAAGCATTTGCGGAGCTGTGACACGTGGAACACATCGTGCACGTTCGCGAATTTGGAAGGAAGCTCAAGTTGATAGGCGAGGTCGCCTCTTTTGCCAATGACCTTGAAAGGACCCACGTATCTAGGGGCAAGCTTCCCTTTGATACCGAAGCGACGAGTGCCTTCCATTGGAGAGATGCGGAGGTAGACATGGTCTCCGATCTCGAAAGCCAAATCACGATGCTTACTATCATAGTAGCTCTTCTGACGCGATTGTGCGGCTTTGAGATTAAGTCATTGCCAAGAAGTTGGCGTTCACCAGTCTCTAACCAATTGAGAGGAGTACGGCCCTTCCTGCCATAGAGAATCTCGAATGGGGCCTTGCCCGAACTCACTTGGAAGCTGTTGTTGTAGGAGAATTCAGCATAAGGAAGACAATCTTCCCATTTCATGCCAAAGGAAAGGACACAAGCCCTGAGCATATCTTCAAGAATTTGATTGACTCGCTCGACTTGGCCACTAGTTTGAGGGTGGAAAGCTGTGCTGAAGCGAATGTTAGTGCCCATGGCCTTCTGGAAGGAGTCCCAGAACTTAGAGGTGAAGATTCTTCCATGATCAGAAGAAATCAATTGTGGAATGCCGTGCAAGGAGACAATTCTGGAGGTGTATAGCTCTGCCAGCTGAGCTGCTGTGATGGATTCTTTGATTGGAAGGAAATGAGCCACTTTAGAAAGCTTGTCGATGACAACGAAGATAGCGTCATTTCCGCGCTTGGAATTGGGAAATCCAGTCATGAAGTCCATTTAGATATGATCAAACTTCCATTCTAGGATAGGAAGAGGTTGAAGGAGACCAGCTGGTCGTTGGTGTTCTGCTTTCACTCTTCGACAGACATCACATTCATTCACGAACTGAGCAATTTCTCGCTTCATTCGAGTCCACCAATATGACTGCTTGAGGTCATGATACATCTTCGTACTTCCAGGATGAATGGAAAGGAGAGAATTGTGCGCCTCGTTCATTATGACTTTCCTTAGATCACCTTTAGGAACCACAATCCGGTCCTCAAAGAATAAAGTGTCTCTGTCATCTATGCGATAGCACTTGTATTTGGAAAGACCCTTGTCGATACCACGTTTCACCTTCTTCACCATGGCATCAAGGAGTTGTGCCTCACGAATTTGATCTTCCAAAGTAGGAGATACTATGAGGTTGGCAAGAAAGCCTTGAGGAACAACTTGGAGATTCAGCTTGCGGAAAGCTTCACAAAGATCCAGTTGGAAAGGCTTGAGAATTAAGCTGTTGCAATAAGCCTTCCTGCTTAAAGCATCTGCAATGACATTGGCCTTGCCTGGAGTATATTCAATACTCGGATTGTACTCTTGAATCATTTCGACCCATCGAGTCTGCCTGAGGTTGAGGTTGGGTTGAGTGAAGATATACTTGAGACTCTTGTGATCGGTGAAAATGTCCACTTGTCTTCCCAACAAGAGATGTCTCCACGTTATTAATGCATGGACAACTGCCGCCAACTCAAGATCGTGAGTGGGGTAGTTCTTCTCGTTGGGCTTCAACTGACGAGAGGTATAGGCCACAACTTTCTTCTCTTGCATTAACACAGCACCGAGACCTTGGAGAGAAGCATCACAGAAAACTTCATACGGCTTGGATTCATCAGGAGGAGTCAAGACAGGAGCTGTGACTAGTTTCTCTTTGAGAGTGTTGAAAGCAACGTCACACTCAGGAGACCAGACATGTTTCACATGCTTCTGAAGGAGGTTGGAAAGAGGCTTTGCAATCTTGGAGAAATTCTCAACGAATCTTCGGGAATAGCATGCAAGACCCAGAAAACTGCGGAGCTGCTTCACATTTTCAGGAGGTTCCCAATTCACAACTGCGGACACCTTCTCGGGGTTAACAGCGATGCCCTTGGCAGAAATGATGTGACCAAGGAAAAGAACTTCATCGAGCCAAAACTCACATTTAGAGAACTTCGCATAGAATTGATACTCTCTGAGCTTGTCGAGCACCAATCGCAAATGTTTGGCATGATCCTTCTTATTCTTGGAGAAGACCAAGATATCATCGAGATACACCAGAACGAATTCATTGGTATAGGGGTTGAAGATGTAATTCATCATCCGAGAGAACACTGGAGGAGCATTGACAAGGCCGAAAGACACGACAGTATATTCATAAGAACCAAAGCTTGTTCTGAAGGCTGTCTTGGGAATATCTTCTTCACGAATGCGAATCTGATGATAACCCATACGAAGGTCAAGCTTCGAGAATACTTTAGCACCTTTGAGTTGCTCAAATAGCTCATTGATGTTGGGAAGTGGATACTTGTTCTTGATTGTCTTCTTGTTCAATGGACGGTAGTCGACACAAAGTCGGTCCGTGCCATCCTTCTTCTTGACAAAAAGAACACCACAACCCCATGGAGAAGAACTCGGTCTGATCAAACCCAGACGCTCTTGTTCATCGAGCTGTTTCTTCAATTCCTTCAGCTCGTTAGGTCCAAGCTTGTATGGATGCTTACAAACGGGTTCAGTGCCAGGCTCTAGTTCGATAACGAACTCAACTGGCCGATGAGGAGGCATACCCGGAAGCTCTTCTGGAAAGACATCTTGATACTCGCAAACGACTGGAATCTGAGAGATGGCATTCAGTTCGCCCTTCTCATTGAGAGAGAAAAACCGAATGGTTTCATCACGAGCGGCAAAAATAATGACATCCTTAGAAGAATGTGTCAATTGAATTTCCCTGGCAGCACAATCAAGTTGAGCCTTGTGCTTAGAAAGCCAGTCCATCCCGAGAATAAGATCAATATCCGAGTCACCAAGAACAATTGGAGAAGACTGAAATTTATAGTCGCCCATCTTGATGGACACATTCGGAACCATGGAACTTGCATTCATGCATTTGCCCGGAGAGACAACTGCTAACGGCCTAGGCAATCCTTGGAAATGCAATTCATGCTTGGATGCAAAAGGTCTTGATATGAAAGAAAGAGATGCACCAGTATCAAAAAGAACTTTTGCGGGAATATCATTAACAGGAAGATTACCCATTATCACATCAGTAGATTCCTCCGCTTGAGCTGCATTCATCATGTTCACCTTTGCAAACTTTGGATTATGCTTGACCACTGCATTGCTGGAAGATCTGACAGGAGGAGGAGGAGGCAGGCGCCTTTGGTTGAAGCACTTGTTAGCATAGTGACCTTTCTGCTGACACTTGTTGCAAGTCACCTCTGAGAGTGGGCGGTGATAAGGAGCATTGGACTTTGGAGCTTGATTCTGAGACTTGTTCTGATAGCCAGAGTTGGAAGAGTTGGAAGAACCATGGCCACCTTTGTTCTTCTGCTGGTAAGGCTGACGAAACGGAGGAGGAGGAGGCAACTAGAACTTCTGTTGCTTAGCTGTCACAAGTGAGGAAGAAGAAGACTGAACTGCGTCTCTGACTCTCTTCTTAGAAGCCTCACACTTGAGCTGAGCAGCCTCTTGCTTCAGTGCCATATTGTAGAATTGATCAAACTGAGTAGGCTCAACAAGAACGAGAGCTAACTGCAGATCCTCTTTAAGGCCACCTCTGAAGTGATAGATCATGCTCTTTTCATCAGGAACGTCTTGTTTAGCGAAGCGAGCAAGTTTCTGAAACTGAATGTTGTATTGATACATAGACATGTTGCCTTGCTTGAGATTGCGGAACTCCTCACGCTTGCTCTCAACAACACTTTGTGGAATGTGGTGCGCTTTGAAGTCCCGACAGAAGTCAGTCCAAGTGATCACACGACCTCCTCTGGAATCTTTGTATTGTTGATACCAATCAGCAGCTTGGTCCTTGAGCTGGAAAGAAGCGAACTTGACATAGTCCTCAGGCCTGACATTGCTACATTCAAAATGCTTGTTGATGTCCACGAGCCAATCATCGGCATCCGTGGCCTCGGCACAGTAGCTGAAAGACTTGGGCTGATTTGCGAGAAACTGGTTGAGAGTAGCAAAGTGAAACTGATTGTTGCCTTGACCTTGATTGCCTTGCCCTTGAGTACGTTCTTGCAAGAGTTGCAGAATCATCTGAGCATTGGCGTTGGTGGCTGCCATGATAGCTTGCCATGCCTTCGGAGGTGGAGGTGGTGGCGGAGGGTTCGCTTGACTCCCTTCATTGCGATCCGGATTCTGACGCGTTGGTGGAGCCATCCTGAAGAGGGTGACATCCATTAGCATCTTGATAGACAAATAGACAAGTAGAATCAACGGATAGAAATTGCAACATATAGTCTTCACAATAAACATTCGAACGAAGATGAACGAATGAATTCCGTAGTAAATCATCACACTTCCATAAGTTGAGAAGCCACTTAGAAAAAGATATGGAATCAACATATGAATTCGAAGCAACTCGAATACCACAATACAAAATAAAACAAAGTATTGGCTTGCAAAATAAGCCGGAACAAACATATGATAGATATTTCGTCCGAAGTTTTTGTGGTGGGGCCCACACGGGCTCAATCGTACAGGACCATCATGTACAAGGCTGTGCACATGACATACGAAGCGTCCCCGAGTCGGCAAAGCCATGGACTCTTTAAGACACTACGAGACCACTGTAAAATCAACCGTGTACAGGCGGACCACTAGACGTCGAACCCCAATCTCATATCATGCGTGTGTCGGAAAGATATCCTAAGGCTACTTGAATTCCCACTTATAAAGTCCCGAAACTTTCTGGTTAAGCAATCTGGTGTAGGGGATACAGGGGACACAAAATATATCACCCAAACTAGCAATCCCTAGATCCAGCTGTATCCATCCGTCAACACATAACCAAGAAACCTTCGGAAATCGTTTACCTCAACCTTCGAAAAACATCCGTTATACAAGTGATGGCAATACTCCCGAACTCCCGCCCCAGTACTGGGTGGCGTCGAGGTGATCTCACCAACAACTGCATAAAAGAGATTTCGATGTCGGCGAAACTCAGGTATTCCAGAACTGCAACGATAAAATTGTGACGACAACACCTCGGAGCTCAACTCCCCGGGACACTGCCACAACCCCTAAATGACAGGAGGCACCAAGAACAATGTTCTCGTCACAAAACCATCGGAACGATTCCAAGATACCCGCGTGATCCTAAAATTTTTTTTAGTGAAATTTGAGGGGAGAATAGTCAAAACTTCTACGTCAGGAGACCTCACCAGAGCGACGAAGGGACTGAGGAGTAAAAAGAATCCTACTCTCCGATATATATAATCCTAAGACTCAAAAGATTTTTGTTCTAGACTCAACAACGCCAGCGATTTGATCAAGCAGGGGGCTCCTAAGTCGGGGATGGCTCTGATTACCAACTTATAACGCCCACGATGCGGCTATATCTCCCACGTGTCGAGGCACGACTTAGAGGCATAACCGCATAGTGGTTTTGTCGCAAGAAGGGTCATCTTCACACAATCCCATGTAATGAACAAGAATGGGATAAAGAGTTGGCTTACAATCGCCACTTCACGCAATACATAAATATTAATCATACATCATCCAAAATACAAACATATAGACCGACTACGGTCAAAATCCAGATGAAAATAAGACAACCCCAAATGCTAGATCCCCGATCGTCCCAACTGGGCTCCACTACTGATCATCGGGAAAAGACACATAGTAACGACCACGTTCCTCGTCGAAATCCCACTTGAGATTGACGCCATCATCTGCACTGGCATCGTCGGCACCTGCAACTGTTTTGGTAGAATCTGTGAGTCACGGGGACTCAGCAATCTCACACCCGCGAGATCAAGACTATTTAAGCTAGTAGGAAAGGATGGTGTAGTGAGGTGGAGCTGCAGCAGCAAAAGCATATATGGTGGCTAACTTGAGCAAATGAGAGCGAGAAGAGAAGCAACGGAACGGACGTCATCTAGCAATGACCAAGAAGTGATCCTGAACACCTACTTACGTCATACATAACTCACATCGTGTTCACTTCCCGGACTCCGCCGAGAAGAGACCATCACGGCTACACACGCAGTTGATGTATTTTAATTGGGTCAAGTGACAAGTTCTCTACAACCGGACATTAACAAATTCCCATCTGCCTCATAACCGCGGGCACGGCTTTCGAAAGATAATACCCTCCAGGGGTGTCCCAACTTAGCCCATCATAAGCTCTCACGGTCAACGAAGGATAAACCTTCTCCCGGAAAGACCCGATCAGTCTCGGAATCCCGGTTTACAAGACATCTCGACAATGGTAAAACAAGACCAGCAAAGCCACCCGAATGTGCCGACAAATCCCGATAGGAGCTGCACATATCTCGTTCTCAGGGCACACCGGATTGTCCAAGCTTCCGATAGGCCAGCCCAGAGTTGCCCCTGGTGGCCACCGGCGACTGACAGTTTGGACCAATACTCAGAGGAGCACTGGCCCGGGGGTTTAAAATAAAGATGACCCTTGGGCTCTAGAAAACCCGGGGGGAAAAAGGCATAGGTCGCAAATGGTAAAACCAAGGTTGGGCCTTGCTGGAGGAGTTTTATTCAAGGCGAACTGTCAAGGGGGTCCCATAAATCACCCGGCCGTGTAAGGAAAACAAACTCAAGGAACATAATCCCAGTATATCAGTAACTAGGGCGGCAAGAGTGGAACAAAACACCAGGCATAAGGCCGAGCCTTCCACCCTTTACCAAATATACAGATGCATTAATTAAATAAGAGATATTGTGATATCCCAACATATCCATGTTCCAACATGGAACAAACTTCAACTTCACCTGCAACTAGTAACGCTATAAAAGGGGCTGAGCAAAAGCGGTAACTTAGCCAAACAACGGTTTGGTAGGAAACGATGGTTAGAGGCTGACATGGCAAAATGGGAGACATGATATAGCATGTGATAGGTTGCGGAGCATGGCAATAGAGCGAACAACTAGCAAAGCAAAGATAGAAGTGATTTCGAGGGGTGGTCATCTTGCCTGCAAGGTTATCAGAGTTGTCGAAAGCTTGATCCTCGTAAGCGTACTCAACAGGTTCCTCGTTCGCGAACTCGTCTCCCGGCTCTACCCAAGGCAAGAACACAAGCAAACGGAACCACAATCAATCACGAGAAATGCACAATCAACATGATGCAAAACATGTATGATATGCAAGATATGATATGCGATGCATATGCGTGCTCCGGACGGAAAAATGATGAACATGGCAGTAACTTGGCAAACCAAGCATGCCACTGGAAAGATGGGATCATTTCGGTCGAAATCGATATAAAGATCACCGGAATCGGATGCACGGTTTGCAAATGGCAAGCAAAACAAGAATGACACGAATCTGCGATTAACAGCATGATAGCACTTAAAATGCAACAAGCAACAATGCTACAGCACTCCAACATAGCAACAAAGCACATGGCACTAATCTACAGGAGATGTTGACAAAAGATGAACACTGAGCTACGGCTAGTTCACAACATATCAAGCTCAAACAAGCATGGAAAAAGTGCAAAAGATAACAGGTTCACAGACTGTGAAAAACTGGACATGGCAGAAAACAGCATCAGGTAGCAATGTTCAGAGCACGAAATCAACATGCTACAAGAACTTAACATAGCAAAACAAGGCATGGCAGTGTTCTAATAAAAGCACATGAAAAAAGTCCCTTACTGACCAAAATCCAAAAAGGACCAGAAGATATGATGGCAAGCATGTAAACATAGCAAGTTTCGTTATCAGGTTTCAGGCTTAGCAGAAAACAGAGCATGGCAGAAATAATAATATGTAGGCCTATTTGTGAGCTTGATGCACTCACTACAGAGCAGTGCATGACAAACCAAGCATACCTACAGCAAGATGGCATGTTTATGAACCAATCCATGGCAAGATAAAATACATATCATGTATGGATCAACTACAATAAGTTTGGCAAAATTGCATATCATGTTAAGAATCTGCCAGAAATATTTTATAGCAACAGTAGAGCAAGATTTACTCATGCTATGGCACTCCATAATTGCAAACAATTGCAGGAATGGATGAAATACAACTATAGCTACAAAACATCCTTACTGAACATCTCCAAAATGTACATGGATCTCTCTGTAGCATCAATTTTACATGGCAACAAAATAACAGCAGACAAGGACTTGGAGAAATCACCAAGTCCCTGAAATCAGAAATATTACGGAGCCTACTTTGCATGCTTGTGCTAGTCATCACAGAGATCACAAAACTACATGGACTACACCACTGGAAAGATGGCATGGCGTACTTAAAAACACATGTAGAGCTCATGCCCATAAGGTGCACAGAATAAATGATACAAAAATAACAAATCTCCAAGTTCTGATAAGAACCAGAGAATAACAGCAACTAGCCCTCTTCCAACAGAGATTTGGGCATCAAGATGACCTCTAATGAGCATGGTTCAATTGAACAAAATGAAGAGCATCATGAGGCGAACAATTTGACATATTACACGCGCGAATCGGAGCTACATGCAAGGAGTTATGGCATCACGAACAAGTGCACATGCTGTAGATATTGGAGGACTTGGAGAAATTAGGGGGGCTCGGGGAAAAAGTCAACGTACGGGATCTGTCGTGGAATTGTCACGGCAGATGTCCTCGAGCTAGGACTTAGTCGTGGAGCCATCGCAACTAGGAAGCTTGAAAGGGTTATGTGGGACAAGGAACACGAGGGTTTATACTGGTTCGGCCCCTTACGGTGAAGGTAAAAGCCTACGTCCAGTTGGGGTGGTATTGATTAGGGTTACGATCACCAGGGAGCTGAACTGCTATGCCCGGCTCTCGACAAGATTGTTGTTGTCCCTAAACCGCTGCCGGGTCGTCCCTTTATATAGGGAGGCTGACGCCCAGGAGCCCTTAGAGTCCTGGTCCGGCTTATAAGAGTGTCCGGCTCGGACTCTCAACTATAGTTGCCTTACACTACAAGTTCTACCATAATAATGATTGTAACTACGGGCCTTAGGCCATATCCGGGTCTTAGCCCATCTCTGGCCCATCGTCTTTAAGCTTGGCTCCGGGCTTCTGGCAACGACCATACGAGTAACCCGGCCCCTCCTGGCGGGTGACTCTAAGGTCTATATCCTCAACATTAGGCCCCAGATTGATTTGAGCCGGCTCATGTCAATCTTCAACTCTGCCGACAGAAAAAATCTCCGGCTTACCATTCATGTGAAGGCCATAACCCGGTGTGACGTCATCCTCTGGACTCCGGATAATCCGCCGTGATGTCATCTTCCATTAAGCCCGTTTTTTTACTGCACCATATCCGCAACGGATCTTTGCTTTTACTGCCATTCCGAAAATTGAGGCATCGTGGGGGGGGAGATAACCACGCCGTGGTCTCCTTGAATCTCGCGCCCACTTATGACCTTGCCTTATAAATAGGCCGTCCCGACGGGCTCTTCTCACGCTCTCTTCTTCCTCCTCGCGCCGCTGCCTTTCTCACTGAGCTCGCACTCCGCCGCCATCGTCTCGCCTCCGGTCTTCATCAACCTTGGCCGTTGCATCACCCTGACTCGGACCAGATAAACGGCGGCGACTCCCGCGGCTCTCCAGCTCCGGTAAGTTTTGCTTGTCTTGTAGGATAGATCCACCGTAGGGTTCGTCCATGTTCTTCGTGTTCATCGCCATTGCCACAAGCTTCGGTAGTTCTCGTAGTCACTGCCCTTGTTTGATCTTTAGCCTTGTATAGAACTAATGCGGCAGTTGTTTAGGCCTCATTTCAAATGCCCGTAGATCTCTTTCTACTGCATGAATGCTTCGTTCGAGCTCAAGAACATCCCCTGTGCCCGTATTTTAGGTCTAGAAAAATTTTCTTTGGACCGACCATTTTGATCCAAAAAAGTTACTGCAGTATGTGAAACCTGTTTTACCACACTTAGTAAAAACTGCAACCATTGAATCTTGGCGGCTTACAATTCCGGTTTAAAGAAACCACGCGCTGTAGAATCCTCCGGTTTAAAGAAAACCATGCTTCGTAGATTCCTCCGGCTTAACTGTGACAAGGCCGTAGATCATCAACTTATTCTGAATGCCCCTACGGCTTACGTAACCCACTGTACCTGAGTATATATCATTAGTCCCCTTCATAAGCCGCCACCTTGGTTTGGAATTGTAGATCTCCGGCTTATAATTAACCCGGACATTTTCCTTTTTGTCATAGACTGCCAACTTTCACCATGCCTCCCAAGGCTCCCATCACTTGCAACTGGATGAGGTCCAACGTGACCAACGAGACCCTAGCTGATTTTGTTAAGTCAGGATATCTGCCCAAGAAAGACATCATGTCCTACCGTGCCCCCGACCTGTCAGAAGAAAGGCCACAGCCAAAGGATGGGGAGGTAGTGATTTTTGCAGATCACATGAGCCGGGGCTTTGCACCGCCCGGCTCAAAGTTTTTTAGGGACGTGCTCAATTTCTTCGACTTGCGACCCCAAGACATAGGACCCAACTCCGTATCCAACATCTGCAATTTCCAAGTTTTTTGCGAAGTGTACCTTGGAGAAGAGCCTAGTCTGCTGCTCTTCAAAGAGCTGTTTTACTTAAACCGCCAGAATGAGTGTGCCAACGGGCCAAGTCTGGAGTTAGGTGGCATTTCCATCCAGCGGCGTAGGGACTGTCTTTTCCCTTACGCAGAGCAGCCGAGCCACCCAAAGGATTGGAACATGACTTGGTTCTACTGCCAAGATACATCCCCGGCTGACGAAAGCCCGCTGCCCGGCTTTCGCCCAACACGTCTAGAGCCGACTCACCCACTGTCGGACAAGCTGACTCAAGCGGAGCGCCAGCCTCTCCTCCCCACGATCAACAAAATCAAAGCTCTTCTGGGTAATGGTCTGAACGGAATCGACCTGGTCCGGGTCTGGATCTCATGGCGGGTGATCCCATTGAGCCGCCGCCCCGGCTTAATGTGTGAGTACACCGGACGAAAGGATGACCCTCAGAGGCACAGCCGCAATGATCTTCCAGAAGACGTTGCAGAGGAGATGACCAAGGCTCTTTTAAACGAGAGCCTGGCAGACTGCGGAAGGACCGGGTTAGCCCCCTTCTGCAAGACCAACCCAGCCCCAGCGGTAAGCCGCTGACTTTAATGTTTTATCTCCTTCCGTATATAACCTGCATCTGAACCGTTTTGAGAATTCATCATTGTATTTTTCAGGCTGATGATAAGTTCTGGCGGGTCAAATATGACCACGAGGCGGCCAAGAAGGCCAGGAAGGCTAAGAAAGCCGCCAAGAAAGCCGCCCCTCGCAAAAAAGGAAGCAGGCCTACTGCTTCGGAGCTGATGCAATTAAGCGACAGCTCCGAGTCAGAGGTAACCCCCAAGCCTTTAAATTCTTGCTGTACTTGATATTTGTTGCTGTTTTCCTTATCAACACTTGCTCATTGACAGGATGACACCGGCGCCAGTAACCCTGTGGTTGAAGAGGTAATGTCACTTTCCTCCGACTCGGAGCCCTTGCCACAGCTGAAAGTCCGAAGGGTAACCCGGAAAGTAAGCTTTTCACATCCTTTAGCTTACCAAGACCCTCAATTTATTTTGAAGCGACAGGTTCATGAAAGCCGGCGTCACACCCGGACCAACAAGGATGCCGATCTCTCCACCGGGTTACCCGACGCAACAAGGAAGCGTCGAACTGAGGTTTTTTCTCACTTGTACCCTTTTCATCCGTTGGCGGGTGTTATCCGTCAGCCACTCAATTCTTCTGACTCCAATTACTAGGAGACCTCCCCCTCTTTGGGTGACTCCATGCAGTCAAATTTGCCAACTTTCAAGACCGCGCCCGGGTAACAACAATCATCTTATGTTGTTCGGATCTTTATTCATATTCTTTGCACCAACCTTTGTTGTTCTTTCAGTGCCCAGGCAAAGCTCACCAAGAGGGTGAAGAAAACCAAATCGGCCGGAGTGCCGGATCTGCCTGAGCCGGCGGTGACAATCCAAGAACCGCCAGCTGCCTCCGCCCCCGAAGCTGCCACTCCAATGGACACGGCACCTGAAGCCACCGCCCCAACTACCAAGGCAACGACCGAAGCTTCGGTTAACCCGGAGGCCTCCGGCTCAGCTCCACCAGCAGACGACCCGGACGTGGTAATTACCCGGACGGAGTATGTTGAGCCGGGGAGACCAACCGTATTGGCCAAGTGGTCCGCTAAGGGGGAGTTACGTCAGCCCCACCAGGCGAATCTGGACCTCTCCAACTACAGTAACCTGAGCATTAGAGAGCTCGTCTCTGGCTACATCAGCCAAATACACAAGAGCCGGGACGCCGAGGTCGCCATGGTAAACCAGATCCAGCAAAAATCTGAGGTATCCTTCTGCTATCTTCTTACTTACTGCATAGTTACCTTTGCCATGCTAGCACCCAAGTCGACGACTTATGATTTGAATATGTTGTAGACTTAGGTTCCGGCTTACTCAATTAAGCCGGCAGTATGTAGATAGATACGTTCAATATGCATTAGCCCCCAAGTGCCAAGTGTCTTTGCTTGGAAAACGCTTGGGACTTATATAATGACTGTTAATAACCCGGAAATTTATACAGGCTGTGAGCAAGAAGCTAGAGGCGGACCTTGCGGATCTCAAGAGCCGGCTGAAGATGCAGGAGATGGAGACCCGGAAGGCAAACGCCAAGTTTGTATCCAACATCGCCACTCAAGAGAAGTTGAAGACCGAGTTTGATGCTGAGAGAAAAGCCTGGGCCGAAGAGAAGGCCGCACTGGTGACCCGGGCGGAACAGGCGGAGAAGGTGCTCTCCAAGAAAACCGCCGAGCTCTCCGGCCTAAAGCGCCAGTTTTCCGAAATGGTGGCCGCCATCTTCGGTAAGTCGCCTCACCGGCTTTCGTCCATGCTAGAATGTTTACATCTCATGATTCAGCCTTGACACCGGCTTATCTGATTCTATTAAACAGGTCCCAGAAGTGCCAACCTCAACCAGAGCGTGGTCACCAAGCTAAAGGCCGTGTACACCCTGGTGGAGCAGCTCTACACCGGGTCACAGCGCGCCTTAGCTGTGGTGGCCCTATCCAACGAGGTGCCGACTCACCTGGCAGAAGTCCTGCGCCGGCTCGCCGTTCTGCCTCAGCGGATCCAAGAGCTGCGACGGGCCTCTGCGAGAGCCGGAGCGATCGCCGCGCTGAGCCGGGCCAAGGCTTTCCTGCCGGAGTTAGACCCGGCGGACATCGCCCTTGGCCATCCAAGGCTCAAGGAGGACGGCTCAGCTTTCGACCAGAAGGACTTCGCAGCGTGCGTGAAGGCTGTACGCCCGGTGGCCACCCTTATCGGGAACGACACGGATTTGACCAAGTACCAGCCGGGCTATGATGCGGAGAATCAGAGGATTCCAACCCCTCGCTATGAAGCCCTCAACCTGATCCCTCCGGCTCGTCAGCACACCTTCGCCCCGGAGATTGACCCGGCCGGGTTAATTGACGAGGAAGCCCAATTCGAAGCTCTCAGCGGTATCAACTGGAAGTCATCAACCTTCGAGGTCTTGGGATCAGCCGGAGGAGAAGGTAGGAACGAGCCGGGGACTTCAACTCAGCGGGCATCATAATTTAGCTGGCGGTTTATCAAACAATGTTCCACCTTGTTAGACTTGATGAGTTTTTGTAATAGAGTAGGTGCAACAGTTCATCTCTGCCGTGCCATCGTGCACGTATTGAATGCGAAAAGTCCTTTGAAGTTGTCTCTTTTGATGTTTCTCCGGGTCATAATCGTCCCTTTGTTTTTCTCAACTTCAAAGGTATGCTTTTAAGTGTCCTGCATAGAAAGGCAAATCACAAGTCTCAAGGCAGCTTACGGCCCTGAGAATCAGGTGCTTTGGATAGATAACCCGGAATATGAATCAAAAAAGACTGGTCCTCAATTATATCCTTAACACAGCCGTAATAATACACTTAGCGGCCTGTAAGCATACTTCCGGTTTAGATAACCCGGGTAACAAGGTTGGTATCTTAACTCCGATGTACCTGTCGTAATGACACCCATGGCGTTCAACGAACGCTGTAAACCAAAGTTAAACCGGTAAAGTGAGACCCGACCGTACACACCTTGACATAATCAGGGTAAACTTGTGATAAAGCAGAGGAACTTTAGGGGCTTCCGGTTCGAATACGACCAGAGACCCGGTCCAAAGGGGTTAAGCCAAGATTCGGATACGATCATATAGCCCCCAGTGGGTGTGGCGATGCCGATCAAGAGGGTACCGTCAGCTATGTTCTCTTTGGTTCGAATACGACCCATGTTTGAACAGGAAGCCCCCAAGTGATTTTTAGAATTGTTTAACGACGCTGATTCGAATACGATCCACGTCGGTTCTCAGAGGGGGTAAACCATGATTCAAATATGACCAAAGGTAACCTCCCAATGAGCTCGGCACTTTGCCAATCAAATGGGTATCGACAGCTACGTTCTCTTTGGTTCGAATACGACCCATGTTTGAACAGGAAGCCCCCAAGTGACTTTACTGCTTACGGCGAGATTCGAATATGATCATAAACCGGATCCTCCTTTAAGTCATCACGTAATCGTGCAATAAGAATAACACGTTTATATTTGGAGGAGAAAAAAGGACAGAGGTCCTGCTTTATTGCTTATCATAATATATACATGGCTGAGAGAAATATATACACCACGAGAGCCGGTGGCTCAGGTGTAGTAAGGCCGAAGCTGAGCTATGTTCCACGGCCGACGGGTCTCCTCCTCTGACTTACGTGAATCTTTGTGCTCCCGAGTGTCAATGAGGTAATATAACCCGTTGTGCAAGTTCTTGCTGACCACAAAGGGCCCTTCCCAAGGTGGGGATAGTTTGTGTGCCTCTGTTTGATCCTGGATGAGTCGGAGCACAAGGTCGCCTTCCTGGAAGACCCGGGATTTGACCCGGCGGCTATGATAACGGCGCAGGTCTTGTTGGTAAATCGCCGAACGGGCAGCTGCCACATCACGTTGTTCGTCCAACAAGTCAAGAGCATCTTGGCGCGCTTGTTCATTATCCGTCTCAACATAAGCCGCCATGCGAGGTGAGTCGTGACGGATGTCACTGGGGAGGACTGCTTCTGCTCCATAAACCATGAAGAAAGGCGTGAAGCCTGTAGACCTGTTAGGAGTAGTGTTGATGCTCCATAACACGGAGGGCAACTCCTCCACCCAACAACCCGGCGTCCGTTGCAAAGGGACCAAAAGCCGGGGCTTGATGCCCTTTAGAATCTCCTGATTAGCTCTCTCAGCTTGACCATTGGATTGAGGATGAGCCACTGAGGAAACATCAAGTCGGATATGCTCTCGTTGACAAAACTCTTCCATGGCGCCCTTGGAGAGATTGGTGCCATTGTCAGTTATAATGCTGTGCGGAAAGCCAAAGCGGAAAATCACCTTTTTCATAAATTGAACCGCCGTGGCTGCATCGCACTTGCTAACTGGCTCAGCTTCCACCCACTTTGTGAATTTGTCTACTGCCACCAAGAGGTGGGTCTTCTTATCCTTGGACCTTTTAAAAGGCCCAACCATGTCAAGCCCCCAGACCGCAAAAGGCCAAGTGATTGGGATCATCCTTAGTTCCTGAGCCGGCACGTGAGCCCGTCGTGAAAACCTCTGGCAACCATCACATTTGCTGACCAAGTCCTCTGCATCAACATGAGCCATCAGCCAATAAAATCCATGACGGAAAGCCTTGGCCACAAGGGACTTTGAGCCGGCATGATGGCCACAATCCCCTTCATGGATCTCACGCAAGATCTCTTGACCTTCCTCAGGGGAGACACAACGCTGAAATGCTCCCGTGACACTGCGATGGTGCAGTTCGCCGTCGATAACAATCATTGACTTAGCCCGCCGGGTTATTTGCCTGGCCAAAGTTTCATCCTCAGGAAACTCGCCCCGGGTCATATAAGCCAGATATGGCATTGTCCAGTCTGGTATGACATGAAGAGCCGCCACCAGTCGTGCCTCCGGGTCAGGGATGGCCAAGTCTTCCTCTGTAGGCAACTTAACTGAAGGGTTATACAGGACGTCCAGGAAAGTGTTAGGCGGCATCGGCTTTCGCTGAGAGCCCAGCCGGCTTAGAGCATCAGCCGCCTCATTCTTCCTGCGATCAATGTGCTCTACCTGGTAGCCTTGAAAGTGCCCAGCAATTGCATCAACCTCGCGGCGATAAGCCGCCATGAGGGGATCTTTAGAATCCCACTTGCCTGATACTTGTTGAGCCACCAAGTATGAGTCACCAAAGCATCTTACCCGGCTCAAGCTCATCTCCTTAGCCATCCGAAGACCGTGGAGCAAGGCCTCGTACTCAGCCGTGTTGTTAGTGCAAGGAAACATCAACTGTAGCACATAATGGAACTTGTCACCTTTAGGGGACGCCAATACAACGCCAGCCCCCGAGCCCTCCAACTGCCTGGACCCATCGAAGTGAATGGTCCAATATGTGTTATCCGTCTTTTGTTCAGGCACCTGTGACTCTGTCCAATCATTGATGAGATCCACCAAGGCCTGAGATTTGACCGCAGTGCGTGGCACATATTTGAGACCATGAGGACCAAGTTCTATAGCCCACTTAGCAATTCTCCCTGTGGCCTCTCTGTTTTGGATGATATCACCAAGGGGGGCAGAGCTGACCACAGTGATGGGATGACCCTGAAAGTAATGCTTAAGTTTCCTGCTCGCCATGAACACACCATACACAAGCTTCTGCCAATGCGGGTACCGCTGCTTGGACTCAATGAGCACTTCGCTGACATAATAAACTGGCCGCTGAACCGGATGCTCCTTACCCTCCTCCTTGCGCTCCACCACAATAGCCACACTGACGGCTCGTGCGTTTGCCGCCACATACAGCAGTAAGGGCTCTTTATCAACCGGAGCAGCAAGGACTGGGGGCTCTGCCAGCTGCTTCTTCAAATCCTCAAAGGCGGTATTGGCTGCATCATTCCAGACGAAGTTATCAGTTTTCTTCATTAACTGATATAAGGGCATGGCCTTCTCACCCAAACGGCTTATAAACCGGCTTAAAGCAGCAATGCGACCCGCCAAACGCTGAACATCATTTATACACGCCGGCTTAGCCAGGGAGGTGATGGCCTTGATCTTCTCCGGGTTAGCCTCAATGCCTCTGTCAGAAACCAAGAAGCCCAAGAGTTTGCCTGCAGGAACACCAAAAACACACTTGGCTGGGTTAAGCATCATCTTATAGACCCGGAGATTATCAAAGGTTTCCCTCAAATCGTCTATCAGAGTTTCCTCTTTGATGGACTTAACCACAATATCGTCCACGTAAGCGTTAACATTGCGCCCGATCTGTTTATGAAGACAGTTCTGTACACAACGCTGGTAAGTCGCCTGTGCACACTTGAGTCCAAAGGGCATAGACACATAGCAGAAGGCTCCAAAGGGAGTGATGAACGCCGTCTTCTCCTGGTCCTTAACTGCCATCTTAATCTGATGATAACCGGAATAAGCATCCAAGAAACTTAAACGTGCACAACCTGACGTAGCATCAATGATTTGATCAATACGGGGGAGGGCAAAAGGATCAGCCGGACACGCCTTATTCAAGTCCGTGTAGTCCACACACATCCGCCAGGTGCCGTTCTTCTTGAGCATGAGCACCAGGTTAGCCAACCACTCTGGGTGAAAAACTTCAACGATAAACCCGCCGCCAAGAGCCGGGCCACTTCTTCACCAATAGCTTTTCGCCTCTCTTCATTAAACCGCCGAAGGAACTGTCTGACTGGCTTAAATTTCGGATCAACATTGAGAGTATGCTCAGCGAGTTCTCTAGGTACACGTGGCATGTCAAAGGGTTTCCATGCGAAGATGTCCCTATTCTCACGGATGAACTCGATGAGCGCGCTTTCCTATTTTGGATCCAGATTGGCACTGATGCTAAACTGCTGAGATGAATCTCCTGGAACAAAATCAACAAGCTTAGTTTCATCAGCCGACTTAAATTTCATCGCTGGCTCATTCTCCGTCGTCGGCTTTTTCAGAGAGGTCATATCTGTTGGGTCAACATTGTCCTTGTAAAACTTCAACTCCTCTGTAGCACAAACAGATTCTGCATAAGCCGCATCACCTTCCTCACACTCCAGAGCCACTTTCCGGCTGCCGTGAACCGGAATGGTCCCGTTGTGACCCGGCATCTTGAGCTGTAAGTACACATAACATGGCCGTGCCATGAATTTGGCGTAAGCCGGCCGTCCAAATATAGCATGGTATGGACTTCTTATCTTGACCACCTCAAAGGTCAATTTTTCCACCCTGTAGTTGTTCTCATCACGAAAAGCCACTTCCAATTCGATCTTGCCGACTGGATAAGCCAACTTACCAGGCACCACACCGTGGAAGATAGTGTTTGACTGGCTGAGGTTCTTATCAACCAACCCCATACGGCGAAAAGTCTCATAATAGAGGATGTTGATGCTGCTGCCTCCATCCATGAGCACCTTTGTGAACTTATATCCTCCCACTTGAGGAGCCACCACTAGGGCCAAGTGGCCCGGGTTATCCACCCGGGGAGGGTGATCCTCCCTACTCCACACTATAGGCTGCTCAGACCACCGCAAGTAGCGTGGGACCGCCGGCTCAACCGCATTCACAGCCCTCTTGTGAAGCTTCTGATCTCGCTTGCACAAACTAGTGGTAAACACATGATACTGTCCACCGCTAAGCTGCTTTGGATTGGTCTGATAACCCCCCTGCTGCTGTTGATGACCCTGGCCAGACTGTTGATTAAAGCCCCCTTGACCGTTCTGAGGACCAGAATTTGAGCCGCCCCCCGGGCCATGAAAGCCGCCGGCGCCTGAGCCGCCGGCACCTGAGCCGCCGCCCGGGCCATTGTAGTTTTTAAAGGCCTTCATGATTGCACAATCCTTGCATAGATGAGTCGCTGGCTTCTCTCTAGAGCCGTGCCTCGGACAAGGCTCATTCAACAGCTGCTCCAGTGAGGGTCCTGACCCGCCGCCTCGGGGAGGGGGCCTCCCCTTGCGTCGCTGGTTATTGCCTTGCGCGCTAGCGTTGGCCACAAACTCTAGGCTGCCATCTGCCTTGCGCTTGCCTCCTCCTTGGTTCCCCGGGTTAAACTGAGGACCCTTGTCGTTGCCGTTCTTCTTTCCCTTCCCTGTCCTTTCATCATCTGAAGGGGGATCCTTGGTACCATCAGAATCGGCGTACTTGACAAGAGCTGCCATTAGTGTACCCATATCAGTGCAGTCGCGCTTAAGCCGCCCGAGTTTCATCTTCAGGGGCACAAAACGACAATTCTGCTCCAGCATTAAAACTGCTGAGCCGGCATCCATTTTGTCTGATGAATGTATGATTTCCTTAACCCGGCGAACCCAATGTGTCGTGGACTCACCCTCCTGCTGCTTACAGTTAGTCAAATCCACAATTGACATAGACTGCCTACATGTATCTTTGAAGTTTTGGATGAACCGGGCTTTCAGCTCAGCCCAAGACCCAATGGAATTCGGTGGTAGCCCTTTCAACCAAGTGCGGGCAGTTCCATCTAACATCATGGTGAA
Organism: Triticum aestivum; assembly: GCF_018294505.1. NCBI lineage: Eukaryota > Viridiplantae > Streptophyta > Magnoliopsida > Poales > Poaceae > Triticum > Triticum aestivum. The sequence goes on from NC_057796.1 coordinate 64,326,572, forward strand.
ATACTTGGCCATGGCCGCCTCACTGACCTCCAGCAGCTCCATAGCCATCTCATAACTCTCGATCCAGGCTGCGGGTTGCAAGTCAGCTGTGTAGTTAGGCACCTTCCTAGGGCCCTTGAAGTCCTTAGGTAGACGTTCATTACGGATAGCTGGCACCAAACAAGGGACACCCCCAGTCCTGGTAGGGATACCCACATCAACGGAAGTCGTCGGATAAGCCGGTGGGGTCTGGTAAGCCGTCAATTGAGGCACTTGCTCCGCCTCTTGGCGCGCTTTGTCCTGGTCTGCTGCGTAAAAGGCTCCATTATAAGGCGGGCCATGGCCAGGGGGCGGGTCATGGCGTCGGACGTTACTTGAGCCGGTTGCTGAGACCATGTGCCGGCTGTAAATTGGGCTCTGGCCTGGACGAGGGGTCGAGTGGATCCTGTCCCAGCTGTAGGAGTATGCCTCTTGCTGCGCCAGTGCTGTCTGAAGGAGTTCCCTGACCCGGCGAGTTTCAATAGCCGTCGGAGAGTCGCCGTCAACTGGGAGAGCCGCCAGCCGTGCTGCCGCAGCGACCATGTTCTCCAGCGGGTTATTATAATGACCCGGGGGTATTGGCACATACTGAGGCGGGGCAGGGGGCACCTGGGGAGGCCCCATCACTCGTGGCTGAATAAGGGGTCCAGACCGGGGCGCTATGACCCCTGGCGGGTTACTAGACCCTGCACCTGGCGTGTTGAAGAGATTGCGTGGATCATAAACCGGTGGGAGTCGAGATTGGGCCTTTTGATGCCTCCTTCTCATGACCTCATTGGCCGCGTTCTGATCCATCGTGAGTTGGAAGGACTGCGCCTGAATCAGCTGAGTCTGGGCATCGAGAGCCGCCCGCTCCGCAGCCAGCCTGATCCCTTCCGCTGCAAGATCCTCTTTAGCTTTTATCAGATCCAATTTTAACTGTGCCACCTCCGCATCATGCTGAGCTTGATCCGCCGGGTCAACCATGGCGGTTAACAGGGCCGTCATCTTGTCCGTGAGATCCATTAGCACCTGAGCCGGAGAAGGCACCGGGTTTCCCGCTCCAGCAGCGGGGTTCTGAACAGGCTGCGCACCAGCCATAAAAACTCCAACCTGACTTGGTGGCTCAAAAAGGTCCGGAATACTGTCACCATCGGAACAACCCATGAGCCTGTCATCTTGAAGTTGGTATAACGAGTTCGACTCATCGGTGGCTGACTCGCCGTCAGAGCCGGCGGCCGTCTCATCACCAGATCCAGATTGATCGGAGAGTCCTCCATGGATGCACCCCACAAAAGCATGCCTTAAGGCGGGCCGGGCCCGGGCGGGTCGCGCAAGCTGAGCCGTCTCGATGAGATCAGCGCAGAGACCCGGCTCAGGGCCCGGCTCACCAATCTTGCCAATGAAAACATGAATTCCACCGAAGGGGACCCGGTACCCATACTCAATTGGGCCAGCGTCGGGGCCCCAGTTTGCATCGTCGATGTAGAGCTTGCCGCGACGACTCTTGGTCATCCGGCCCACAGCGTATCCCTTGAGCCCTTCGAAGCTGCCCTTCAAGAACTCAAATCCACCGTGCGCTGGCCCCACGGTGGGCGCCAACTGTCGTGCAATTGTCACGGCAGATGTCCTCGAGCTAGGACTTAGTCGTGGAGCCATCGCAACTAGGAAGCTTGAAAGGGTTATGTGGGACAAGGAACACGAGGGTTTATACTGGTTCGGCCCCTTACGGTGAAGGTAAAAGCCTACGTCCAGTTGGGGTGGTATTGATTAGGGTTACGATCACCAGGGAGCTGAACTGCTATGCCCGGCTCTCGACAAGATTGTTGTTGTCCCTAAACCGCTGCCGGGTCGTCCCTTTATATAGGGAGGCTGACGCCCAGGAGCCCTTAGAGTCCTGGTCCGGCTTATAAGAGTGTCCGGCTCGGACTCTCAACTATAGTTGCCTTACACTACAAGTTCTACCATAATAATGATTGTAACTATGGGCCTTAGGCCATATCCGGGTCTTAGCCCATCTCTGGCCCATCGTCTTCAAGCTTGGCTCCGGGCTTTTGGCAACGACCATACGAGTAACCCGGCCCCTCCTGGCGGGTGACTCTAAGGTCTATATCCTCAACAGGATCTGATTGGATCTGGCCGGGCTCGTGCTCGGGTGTTCGCCAGGGCGGCGGAGCAGCTCGCCGGCGGGAGGAGAGGAGAGGCCGGAGAGGGGATGTGGCCGGCGATGGAGGAGGCGCCGGCGGCG
>NC_057796.1:64329585-64355428 GCF_018294505.1 Triticum aestivum
ATGTGGCGGCTTCTCACTGGTGCGGACGCGGCGGCGCGACGTGTCCGGCGGGGTACGGACGCGTCCGGCGGCGCGGAGGGATTTTCTAGGGTTTGGATTGCTGTTGTATTTCGGGAGTCTCACATATTTATAAGTAGAGGGAGCTAGGAGGCTCCAAATGAGGTGCGGTTTTCTCCCACATGATCGTGATCGAACGACCTAGAGCATGGAAGAGAGTTTGGTGGGTTTTGGGCTGGTTTATGAGGAGGTTTTTGCTAGACACTCAAATGGACTTTGCGGATGCCCGGTTAACCGTTGGAGTACCAAACGACCTCCAAATGGAACGAAACTTGACCGGTGGTCTCCGGGTGGTATATTAAGGCCACTTGACAAGCCTCGGTCCATTCTGAGAAAGGTTGACACCCGCACACGAAAGAAAACGAAAGGGGTGCACCGGAGGAGATAGGAGCGCCGGATTGCAAAACGGACAACGGGGAAAATGCTCGGATGCATGAGACGAACACGTATGCAAATGCAATGCACATGATGACATGATATGAAAATGCATGACATGACAAAATACAAAACGGAAGACAAAACCCGACAACAGAGAGAAAATCATAACACATAGACGGAAATGGCAAGAGTGGCAAGTTACATGCGGGGTGTTACAACACTCCACCACTACGAGAGGATCTCGTCCCGAGATCTAGGACTGAAAGAACTCCGGATATTCGGAACGGAGATGGTCCTCGCGTTCCCAGGTGGCTTCCCGGTCGGAATGGTGCGACCACTTTACTTTCAGGAATTTGATTGACTTGTTGCGAGTCTTGCGCTCAGTTTCTCAAGAATAGCAACGGGGTGCTCATGATAAGACAAATCTTCTTGGAGGTCAATCTCTTCGAAGTTGATAGTGCGCTCAGGCGCCTTGAAGCATTTGCGGAGCTGTGACACGTGGAACACATCGTGCACGTTCGCGAAGTTGGAAGGAAGCTCAAGTTGATAGGCGAGGTCGCCTCTTTTGCCAATGACCTTGAAAGGACCCACGTATCTAGGGGCAAGCCCTTTGATACCGAAGCGACGAGTGCCTTTCATTGGAGAGACGCGGAGGTAGACATGGTCTCCGATCTCGAAAGCCAAATCACGATGCTTACTATCATAGTAGCTCTTCTAACGCGATTGTGCGGCTTTGAGATTATCACGGATGACTTTACACATTTCTTCAGCTTCTGTGATTAAGTCATTGCCAAGAAGTTGGCGTTCACCAGTCTCTGACCAATTGAGAGGAGTACGGCACTTCCTGCCATAGAGAATCTCGAATGGGGCCTTGCCCGAACTCGCTTGGAAGCTGTTGTTGTAGGAGAATTCAGCATAAGGAAGACAATCTTCCCATTTCAAGCCAAAGGAAATGACACAAGCCCTGAGCATATCTTCAAGAATTTGATTGACTCGCTCGACTTGGCCACTAGTTTGAGGGTGGAAAGCTGTGCTGAAGCGAATGTTAGTGCCCATGGCCTTCTGGAAGGAGTCCCGGAACTTAGAGGTGAAGATGCTTCCACGATCAGAAGAAATCAATTGTGGAATGCCGTGCAAGGAGACAATTCTGGAGGTGTATCGCTCTGCCAGCTGAGCTGCTGTGATGGATTCTTTGATTGGAAGGAAATGAGCCAATCAAGAGGGTACCGACAGTGTGCCAATCAAGAGGGTACCGACAGCTATGTTCTCTTTGGTTCGGATACGACCTATGTTTGAACAGGAAGCCCCCTAATGATCATGAGAATATTTAACGACTCTGATTCGAATACGATCAGGGTCACACCAAAAGGGTTAAGCTAAATTCGGATACGATCAGCTCCCAATGGCCATTAAAGCAGGGTAACTATGATTGGGTTGTGCTTTGTAACAGACTCTTTTTGGTCCCTTTAATTTTTCCTGAGAACTCGAACTTGAGCCGGATGTTTAACCGGATTTGAGAGCTTCAAAGCTTTGCGGGAGAAAGATGTCTCTTGAGCCGGATTTTAAACCGGAATCTTTAATTTGAACAGGCAAGTTTCTGACGGCCTTTAAATTTTCATCAATATGGCGGTGGCCTTCGGAACCGGGTTGTCCTTCCCTCCAATGACCCGGAGTTCCCGAGCCATGTCATTGTAGCCCCCGAGTCTCAAGACGACTCGAGGAGTTGGCTTTGAGATTCTCCATATTGACCATAGCATAAGGTGTATATCATTGATGTTGATAGCGCAATGTGAATCCACAGAAGGTTGAGGTTACTGTGGCGGGTTATAAATGATCCCGTATGAGCCGTGCCAGCAACTCGGCCAATGGTTCCTTCCAACTGGATATTTTTGAAGTTAACCAAACTGTAGTGGCGGCGACTTGTGCGCCTGCCCATTGAGCCGTCCAGTGCAGACGGCGGTTGATGATAATTTGCCTCCAATTTGAAAGAAAACCGGGCTACCCAAGCTGTGACTTGCTCATACTCAATAAACAGCTCATGCAGATTGGTGCGGCCCAGTGTGTTGATGTAGATCAGGCCGCGAGAGACGAACGACAAAGGCGACCGCGGCTTCAGAGGCGGCACAGACACATGAGTCGGCCGCGGCGTTGTAAACCGGCGTGGACGGGCGAGTTAGCCACATCGTTTTGATGTACTGAACAATTGTCCTGCATCAATAATATTGCAGACCAAGACAAAGATAAACTGCTCTTTGACAAAAAATAATATGTACCAATAAAATATATTTTAGATGGATATCACCTGATGTGCCAGGCCGGAAATAATCCGCCATGAAATTGATGATCGCTAGGTGAAGTTGAAGTCGCTGACGGGTGAACCGGCCGCGGCGTGGTAAACCGGTGCGGACGGGTGAGTCGGTCGCGACGTTTGTAAGCCGGCGCGGACAGCGAGTCGGCCACGGCGTTGTAAGCTGGTATTTTTCGTCGGATAAAGCGGACACTGATGCCGAATAATGTTGCACATAGTCTTGGTCTTTTTCCTTTCAACTCCTCATCCTTTGACTGATGCCGACAGCTCCTGGGGAGAGTCGGCCGCGGCGTTGTAAGCCGGCACGAACGAGAGAGCCGGCTGGCACGTTGATGTAGACCAGACCGCAGGGGCGACGACTGTGTATAATAACACTATAGGGCAGAGTGGTTGTTTTCAAAAAATTAATAAGTACTGATAAAAGTAAACTGGATGGATATCACCTGATTTTTATTTGTCGGATGAACATGGATACTGGGATCAAAAACATATCAAATGTCTGATGTCTCCGCGTGACCTTCTCCTCTTGTCTTAATCTCTCATGGAGGTCCTGATTGAAGTGCCAGCGTGTGCACGCACTACTCTTTGACAACAGCATACAAACCCCGGTCTCATGAGTGGAGCGCCCAAAACGCCTGCAGCCTCTGCGTGCCGCGCTGCAATTTTTCTTTTCTTCCAGTGATGATGATTTGATAGTAGCACTTAACCTCCTCCAACTAATCTCGGAGGTTCCGGTTCCCAATCGTAGACGAAATAATAAATCTGTACTGCACTAGGACTCTTTTTCCTTTCCTTTTGAGTCAGGAGTCCTGACTTGCTTTCCTGGCTGCTGGTACTCTGCGTCAAGAGCGCCTTGGAAACGGCTGAGGTGGAGACGGCAGAAGCCGGCTTACAAGCGGATGCGACAGCTCGGAGTAGTCGGCAGCGGAGACAGGCAGCCGCTGGAGAGACGTCCAGCAGCAGGAGACGGCTCAGAGGCAGCCCTCGACATTATTTTTCCTTCTCTTCTTCTCTTGACCTCACCATGCGGATAATCATGTAGTAATTAAGGACAGAACACATCTGATCTAGTAGTACTCAAGTAGTACTAGCCCTCTTCCCAAAAAGAAATAGTTGATGTTGGCTTTCACGTGGCAGAGTGCTAGTTTAAGCGGTACTAGTACTTTTGCTTTGGTCTTTCGTAACAAAGCGGTGGCCGGTCAGAACAAAAATAGCCTTGGGACTTGAAAACATATATATGCAGCAGCAACGCAAACATGGCGGATCAGACCGAGGCTTGTGGTATAGTAATCAGACCTGGCCGCTGATTGTGAAAAATCCTTACAGGCTCAGTGGACAGGTAGAACGCTGATTCTTTTGACTTTGCACAAAATTTTGTATCTTGTCGCTATGACTGTTTGCCATTGAGACGTTGATTCTTCCGCCTCAAATCTTCTCCCTCTAGTCAATCGCGAGCTTCTCGAACCCTAAAATAGATCCCTCCAATAACTCATCACCACCGTGCGGAGGCCCCACGGTGGGCGCCAACTGTCGTGGAATTGTCACGGCAGATGTCCTTAGTGTCAGGACTTAGTCGTGAGGCCAGCGCATCTATGTAGTAGCTTGAGAGGGGTTGGGCGGAATCGAGAGACGCAACACAAGACAAGGATTTAGACAGCTTCGGGCCCCGGGAAACATCATCCGGTAACAACCCTACATGCTGTTTGAGGCTAGGTCTCATTATGATCATGAGAGAGTCGCCGGCTCGGCCGGCTCTTTGTGTCTAGCCCTAAAAATTGTTTCTTGTCCCTTGTTCCTCTTTGGGGTGCCCTGCCCCTCCTTATATAAGTTGGAGAGGAGGCTTTACATGTAGAGTCCTAGTAGGATTAGAACTAACTTATTCTCTATTACAAGTTGGATACAAGTACGGATCTTGCTTCCTCGTAAAGGAAATATTCCTCATGCCTTCCGTCTTAAGCCGGCCCATAATAACACGTCCCGGCCTACTGGGCCTTGGGCCCTTGTCATCCGTCTGACCCGCCATCGGGGCCATCATTAAGTCGCCAGGCTCATGAGTTGCCAATCTTCCGGCGGGTTACGATGAGGCGTGAAGTCCGGCCGGGTCATACTCCCGGCCGGGTCATACCGCGGGGTATATCCCCGACATTAGCCCCCAGTTTAATTTGGATTTTTCCATGTTAAACTAATCTGCAATATAAACTCAAGACAAATTTGACAGGTTGTGCTCCGGGTTAAATCTTCTTGTAAGCCGGCACCTGATCATCTTTGAATCCTTATCATTTCTTTCTTGATACATGCCCATGAACTCATAGCAAATCTCCTTTAGTAGATATGTTCGGATGCATGAGACAAACACGTATGCAAATGCAATGCACATGATGACATGATATGAAAATGCATGACATGACAAAATACAAAACGAAAGACAAAACCCGACAACGGAGGGAAAATCATAACACATAGCCGGAAATGGCAAGAGTCGGAGTTACAAATATGGCAAGTTACATGCGGGGTGTTACAACACGCCACCACTACGAGAGGATCTCGTCCCGAGATCTAGTACTGAAAGAACTCCGGATATTCGGAACGGAGATGGTCCTCGCGTTCCCAGGTGGCTTCCCGGTCGGAATGGTGCGACCACTTCAGTTTCAGGAATTTGATTGACTTGTTGCGAGTCTTGCGCTCAGTTTCTTCAAGAATAGCAACGGGGTGCTCATGATAAGACAAATCTTCTTGGAGGTCAATCTCTTCGAAGTTGATGGTGCGCTCAGGCGCCTTGAAGCATTTGCGGAGCTGTGACACGTGGAACACATCGTGCACGTTCGCGAATTTGGAAGGAAGCTCAAGTTGATAGGCGAGGTAGCCTCTTTTGCCAATGACCTTGAAAGGACCCACGTATCTAGGGGCAAGCTTCCCTTTGATACCGAAGCGACGAGTGCCTTCCATTGGAGAGATGCGGAGGTAGACATGGTCTCCGATCTCGAAAGCCAAATCACGATGCTTACTATCATAGTAGCTCTTCTGACGCGATTGTGCGGCTTTGAGATTAAGTCATTGCCAAGAAGTTGGCGTTCACCAGTCTCTAACCAATTGAGAGGAGTACGGCCCTTCCTGCCATAGAGAATCTCAAATGGCCTTGCCCGAACTCACTTGGAAGCTGTTGTTGTAGGAGAATTCAGCATAAGGAAGACAATCTTCCCATTTCATGCCAAAGGAAATGACACAAGCCCTGAGCATATCTTCAAGAATTTGATTGACTCGCTCGACTTGGCCACTAGTTTGAGGGTGGAAAGCTGTGCTGAAGCGAATGTTAGTGCCCATGGCCTTCTGGAAGGAGTCCCAGAACTTAGAGGTGAAGATTCTTCCATGATCATAAGAAATCAATTGTGGAATGCTGTGCAAGGAGACAATTCTGGAGGTGTATAGCTCTGCCAGCTGAGCTGCTGTGATGGATTCTTTGATTGGAAGGAAATGAGCCACTTTAGAAAGCTTGTCGATGACAACGAAGATAGCGTCATTTCCGCGCTTGGAATTGGGAAATCCAGTCATGAAGTCCATTTAGATATGATCAAACTTCCATTCTAGGATAGGAAGAGGTTGAAGGAGACCAGCTGGTCGTTGGTGTTCTGCTTTCACTCTTCGACAGACATCACATTCATTCACGAACTGAGCAATTTCTCGCTTCATTCGAGTCCACCAATATGACTGCTTGCGGTCATGATACATCTTCGTACTTCCAGGATGAATGGAAAGGAGAGAATTGTGCGCCTCGTTCATTATGACTTTCCTTAGATCACCTTTAGGAACCACAATCCGGTCCTCAAAGAATAAAGTGTCTCTGTCATCAATGCGATAGCACTTGTATTTGGAAAGACCCTTGTCGATACCACGTTTCACCTTCTTCACCATGGCATCAAGGAGTTATGCCTCACGAATTTGATCTTCCAAAGTAGGAGATACTATGAGGTTGGCAAGAAAGCCTTGAGGAACAACTTGGAGATTCAGCTTGCGGAAAGCTTCACAAAGATCCGGTTGGAAAGGCTTGAGAATTAAGCTGTTGCAATAAGCCTTCCTGCTTAAAGCATCTGCAATGACATTGGCCTTGCCTGGGGTATATTCAATACTCAGATTGTACTCTTGAATCATTTCGACCCATCGAGTCTGCCTGAGGTTGAGGTTGGGTTGAGTGAATATATACTTGAGACTCTTGTGATCGGTGAAAATGTCCACTTGTCTTCCCAACAAGAGATGTCTCCACGTTATTAATGCATGGACAACTGCCGCCAACTCAAGATCATGAGTGGGGTAGTTCTTCTCGTTGGGCTTCAACTGACGAGAGGTATAGGCCACAACTTTCTTCTCTTGCATTAACACAGCATCGAGACCTTGGAGAGAAGCATCACAGAAAACTTCATACGGCTTGGATTCATCAGGAGGAGTCTAGACAGGAGCTGTGACTAGTTTCTCTTTGAGAGTGTTGAAAGCAACGTCACACTCAGGAGACCAGACATATTTCACATGCTTCTGAAGGAGGTTGGAAAGAGGCTTTGCAATCTTGGAGAAATTCTCAACGAATCTTTGGCAATAGCTTGCAAGATCCAGAAAACTGCGGAGCTGCTTGACATTTTGAGGAGGTTCCCAATTCACAACTGCGGACACCTTCTCGGGGTTAACAGCGATGCCCTTGGCAGAAATGATGTGACCAAGGAAAAGAACTTCATCGAGCCAAAACTCACATTTAGAGAACTTCCCATAGAATTGATACTCTCTGAGCTTGTCGAGCACCAATCGCAAATGTTTGGCATGATCCTTCTTATTCTTGGAGAAGACCAAGATATCATCGAGATACACCAGAACAAATTTATTGGTATAGGGGTTGAAGATGTAATTCATCATCCGAGAGAACACTGGAGGAGCATTGACAAGGCCGAAAGACACGACAGTATATTCATAAGAACCAAAGCTTGTTCTGAAAGCTGTCTTGGGAATATCTTCTTCACGAATGCGAATCTGATGATAACCCATACGAAGGTCAAGCTTCGAGAATACTTTAGCACCTTTGAGTTGCTCAAATAGCTCATTGATGTTGGGAAGTGGATACTTGTTCTTGATTGTCTTCTTGTTCAATGGACGGTACTCGACACAAAGTCGGTCCATGCCATCCTTCTTCTTGACAAAAAGAACACCACAACCCCATGGAGAAGAACTCGGTCTGATCAAACCCAGATGCTCTTGTTCATCGAGCTGTTTCTTCAATTCCTTCAGCTCGTTAGGTCCAAGCTTGTATGGACGCTTACAAATGGGTTCTGTGCCAGGCTCTAGTTCGATAACGAACTCAAATGGCCGATGAGGAGGCATACCCGGAAGCTCTTCTGGAAAGACATCTTGATAGTCGCAAACGACTGGAATCTGAGAGATGGCATTCAATTCGCCCTTCTCATTGAGAGAGAAAAACCGAATGGTTTCATCACGAGCGGCAAAAATAATGACATCCTCAGAAGAATGTGTCAATTGAATTTCCCTGGCAGCACAATCAAGTTGAGCCTTGTGCTTAGAAAGCCAGTCCATCCCGAGAATAAGATCAATATCCGAGTCACCAAGAACAATTGGAGAAGACTGAAATTTATAGTCGCCCATCTTGATGGACACATTCAAAACCATGGAACTTGCATTTATGCATTTGCCCGGAGAGACAACTGCTAACGGCCTAGGCAATCCATGGAAATGCAATTCATGCTTGGATGCAAAAGGTCTTGATATGAAAGAAAGCGATGCACCAGTATCAAAAAGAACTTTTGCGGGAATATCATTAACAGTAAGATTACCCATTATCACATCAGTAGATTCCTCCGCTTGAGCTGCATTCATCATGTTCACCTTTGCAAACTTTGGATTATGCTTGACCACTGCATTGCTGGAAGATTTGACAGGAGGAGGAGGAGGCAGGCGCCTTTGGTTGAAGCACTTGTTAGCATAGTGACCTTTTTGCTGACACTTGTTGCAAGTCACCTCTGAGAGTGGGCGGTGATAAGGAGCATTGGACTTTGGAGCTTGATTCTGAGACTTGTTCTGATAGCCAGAGTTGGAAGAGTTGCAAGAACCATGGCCACCTTTGTTCTTCTGCTGGTAAGGCTGACGAAACGGAGGAGGAGGAGGCAACCAGAACTTCTGTTGCTTAGCTGTCACAAGTGAGGAAGAAGAAGACTGAACTTCGTCTCTGACTCTCTTCTTAGAAGCCTCACACTTGAGCTGAGCAGCCTCTTGCTTCAGTGCCATATTGTAGAATTGATCAAACTGAGTAGGCTCAACAAGAACGAGAGCTAACTGCAGATCCTCTTTAAGGCCACCTCTGAAGTGATAGATCATGCTCTTTTCATCAGGAACGTCTTGTTTAGCGAAGCGAGCAAGTTTCTGAAACTGAATGTTGTATTGATACACAGACATGTTGCCTTGCTTGAGATTGCGGAACTCCTCACGCTTGCTCTCAACAACACTTTGTGGAATGTGGTGCGCTTTGAAGTCCCGACAGAAGTCAGTCCAAGTGATCACATGACCTCCTCTGGAATCTTTGTATTGTTGATACCAATCAGCAGCTTGGTCCTTGAGCTGGAAAGAAGCGAACTTGACATAGTCCTCTGGCCTGACATTGCTACATTCAAAATGCTTGTTGATGTCCACGAGCCAATCATCGGCATCCGTGGCCTCGGCACAGTAGCTGAAAGACTTGGGCTGATTTGCGAGAAACTGGTTGAGAGTAGCAAAGTGAAACTGATTGTTGCCTTGACCTTGATTGCCTTGATTGCCTTGCCCTTGAGTACGTTCTTGCAAGAGTTGCAGAATCATCTGAGCATTGGCGTTGGTGGCTGCCATGATAGCTTGCCATGCCTCCGGAGGTGGAGGTGGTGGCGGAGGGTTCGCTTGACTCCCTTCATTGCGATCCGGATTCTGACGCGTTGGCGGAGCCATCCTGAAGAGGGTGACATCCGTTAGCATCTTGAAATACAAACATATAGACCGACTACGGTCAAAATCCAGATGAAAATAAGACAACCCCAAATGCTAGATCCTCGATCGTCCCAACTGGGCTCCACTACTGATCATCAGGAAAAGACACATAGTAACGACCACGTTCCTCGTCGAACTCCCGCTTGAGATCGACGCCATCATCTGCACTGGCATCGTCGGCACCTGCAACTGTTTTGGTAGAATCTGTGAGTCACGGGGACTCAGCAATCTCACACCCGCGAGATCAAGACTATTTAAGCTAGTAGGAAAGGATGATGTAGTGAGGTGGAGCTGTAGCGGCAAAAGCATATATGGTGGCTAACTTGCGCAAATGAGAGCGAGAAGAGAAGCAACGGAACGGACGTCATCTAGCAATGACCAAGAAGTGATCCTGAACACCTACTTACGTCATACATAACTCAGACAGTGTTCACTTCCCGGACTCCGCCGAGAAGAGACCATCACGGCTACACACGCAGTTGATGTATTTTAATTGGGTCAAGTGACAAGTTCTCTACAACCGGACATTAACAAATTCCCATCTGCCTCATAACCGCGGGCACGGCTTTTGAAAGATAATACCCTGCAGGGGTGTCCCAACTTAGCCCATCATAAGCTCTCACGGTCAACGAAGGATAAACCTTCTCCCGGAAAGACCCGATCAGTCTCGGAATCCCGGTTTACAAGACATCTCGACAATGGTAAAACAATACCAGCAAAGCCACCCGAATGTGCCGAAAAATCCCGATAGGAGCTGCACATATCTCGTTCTCAGGGCACACCGGATTGTCCAAGCTTCGATAGGCCAGCCCAGAGTTGCCCCTGGTGGCCACCGGCGACTGACAGTTTGGACCAATACTCAGAGGAGCACTGGCCCGGGGGTTTAAAATAAAGATGACCCTCGGGCTCTAGAAAACCCGGGGGGAAAAAGGCATAGGTCGCAAATGGTAAAACCAACGTTGGGCCTTGCTGGAGGAGTTTTATTCAAGGCGAACTGTCAAGGGGGTCCCATAAATCACCCGACCGTGTAAGGAACGCAAACTCAAGGAACATAATCCCGGTATATCAGTAACTAGGGCGGCAAGAGTGGAACAAAACACCAGGCATAAGGCCGAGCCTTCTACCCTTTACCAAATATACAGATGCTGTTGAGGATACCTTAGAGTCGCCCGCTAGGAGGGGCCGGGTTACTCGTAGGGTCGTTGCCAGAAGCCCGAAGCGAAGTTTCAAGATAATGGGCCAGAGATGGGCTGAGACCCGGATATGGCTTAAAGCCCGTAGTTATCATCATTGTTATAGTAGACTTGTAGTGTAAGGCAAGTATTATTTAGAGTCCGAGCCGGACGCTCTTATGAGCCGGCCGGGACTCTAAGGGCTGCTGGGCGTCAGCCTCCCTATATAAAGGGAGGACTCGGCAGCGGCTTAAGGGCGAAAACAACCTCATCGAGAACCGGGCATAGCTGTTTAGCTCCCTGGCGATCGTAACCCTAATCAATAACACCTCAAACTGGACGTAAGCTTTTACCTTCACCGTAAGGGGCTGAACCAGTATAAACCCTCGTGTTCCTTGTCCCGCATAACCCCTTCAAGCTTCCTAGTTGCGATGGCTCCACGACTAAGTCCTAGCTTAAGGACAACTGCCGTGACAATTCCACGACAGTTGGCGTCCACTGTGGGGCTCGCGCACGGTGGATTTGAGTTCTTGAAGGGCAGCTTCGAAGGGATCAAGGGATACGCCGTAGGCCGGATGACCAAGAGTCGTCGCGGCAAGCTCTACATCGACGACAAGGACTGGGGCCCCGACGCCGGCTCAATTGAGTACGGGTACCGGGTCCCCTTTGGCGGAATTCATGTCTTCATTGGCAAGGTCGGAGAGCCGGGCCCCGAGCCGGGTCTCTGCGCCGATCTCGTTGAAACAGCTCAGCGCGCACGACCCGCTCGGGCCCGGCCTGCCTTAAGGCGCGCTTTTGTGGGATGTATCCATGGAGGGCCCTCTGATCCTTCCGGGTCTCGTGATGAGGCGGCCGCCGGCTCTGACGGCGAGTCGGCCACCGACGAATCAAACTCGTTGTATCAACTCCAAGATAGCAGGCTCATGGGTTGTTCCGATGGCGATAGTATTCCGGACCTTTTTGAGCCGCCAAGTCAGGTTGGAGTTTTCATGGCCGGTGCGCAGCCTATTCAGAACCCCGCTGCTGGAACGGGAAACCCGGTGCCTTCTCCGGCCCAGGTGCTGATGGATCTCACGGACAAAATGACGGCCCTGTTAACCGCCACGGTTGACCCGGCGGCTCAAGCCCAGCATGATGCGGAGGTGGCACAGTTGAAATTGGATCTGATAAAAGCTAAAGAGGATCTTGCAGCGGAAGGGATCAGGCTGGCTGCGGAGCGGGCGGCTCTCGACGCCCGGACTCAGCCGATTCAGGCGCAGTCCTTCCAACTCACGATGGATCAGAACGCGGCCAATGAGGTCATGAGAAGGAGGCATCAGAAGGCCCAGTCTCGACTCCCGCCGGTCTACGATCCACGCAATCTCTTCAACACACCGGGTGCAGGATCCAGTAACCCGCCAGGAGTCATTGCGCCCGGGTCTGGGCCCCTTATTCAGCCACGAATGATGGGGCCTCCCCAGGCGCCCCCTGCCCCGCCTCAGTATGTGCCAATACCCCCGGGTCATTATGAAAACCCGCTACAGAACATGGTGGCTGCAGCAGCGCGGCTGGCGGCTCTCCCCGTTGACGGTGATTCTCCGGCGGCCATCGAAACCCACCGGGTCAGGGAACTCCTGCAGACGGCGCTAGCACAGCAAGAGGCGTACTCCTACAGTCGGGACAGGATCCACGCAACCCCTCGTCCAGGCCAGAGCCCGAGTTACAGCCGGCACATGGTCTCAGCGACCGGCTCAAGTAATGTCCGACGCCACGACCCGCCCCCTGGTCATGGCCCGGCTCATAACGGAGCCTTCTATGCAACAACCCAAGCACGACAAGAGGCGGAGCAGGCGCCTCAATTGACGGCTTACCAGACCCCCCCCGGCTTATCCGACGACGTCCGTTGATGTAGGAATTTCCACCAGGACCGGGGGAGTCCCCTGTTTGGTACCAGCCATCCGTAATGAACGTCTACCTAAGGACTTCAAGGGCCCTAGGAAGGTGCCTAACTATACAGCGGACTTACAGCCTGCAGCTTGGATTGAGAGTTATGAGATGGCTATGGAATTACTAGAGGTCAGCGAGGCGGCCATGGCCAAATATTTTACCATGATGTTAGATGGAACTGCCCGCACGTGGTTAAAAGGGCTACCACCGAACTCCATTGGGTCCTGGGCTGAGCTGAAAGCCCGTTTCATTCAAAACTTCAAAGATACCTGCAGGCAATCTATGTCAATTGTGGATTTGACTAACTGTAAGCAGCAGGAGGGCGAGTCCACGACCCATTGGGTTCGCCGGGTCAAGGAGATCATACATTCATCAGATAAGATGGATGCCGGCTCTGCAGTCTTAATGTTGGAACAGAACTGTCGCTTTGTGCCCCTTAAAATGAAGCTTGGGCGGCTCAAGCGCGACTGCACCGATATGGGTACCCTAATGGCGGCTCTTGTCAAATACGCCGATTCCGATGGTACCAAGGATCCCCCTTCAGATGATGAAAGGGCAGGGAAGGGAAAGAAGAATGGCAACGGCAAGGGTCCCCAGTTTAACCCGGGGAACCAGGGAGGAGGCAAGCGTAAGGCCGATGGCAGCCTAGAGTTTGTAGCCAACACCAACTCTCAAGGTAATAACCAGCGACGCAAGGGGAGGCCCCCTCCCCGAGGCGGCGGGTCAGGACCTTCTCTGGAGCAGCTGTTGAACGAACCCTGTCTGAGACACGACTCTAGAGAGAAGCCCGCGACTCATCTGTGGAAGGATTGTGCTATCATGAAGGCCTTTAAAAACTACAATGGTCCGGGCGGCGGCTCAGGCGCTGGCGGTTCAGGCGCCGGCGGCTTTCATGGCCCGGGCGGTGGTTCAAATTCCGGTCCTCAGAACGGCCAAGGGGGCTTTAATCAACAGTCGGGTCAGGGTCATCAACAGCAGCAGGGGGGATATCAGACCAACCCGAAGCAGCTTAGCGGTGGACAGTATCACGTGTTAACCACTAGCTTGTGCAAACGAGATGAGAAGCTTCTCAAGAGGGCTGTTAATGCTGTCGAGCCGGCAGTTCCACGCTATTTACGGTGGTCTGAGCAGCCCATAGTGTGGAGTAGGGAGGATCACCCCCCCGGGTGGACAACCCGGGCCACCTGGCCTTAGTGGTGGCCCCTCAGGTGGGAGGTTACAAGTTCACAAAGGTACTCATGGATGGAGGCAGCAGCATCAACATCCTCTATTATGAGACTTCCCGTCGTATGGGGCTGGTCGATAAGAACCTCAGCCAGTCAAATACTATCTTCCATGGTGTGGTACCTGGTAAGTCGGCTTATCCAGTCGGTAAGATCGAACTGGAAGTGGTTTTTGGTGATGAGAACAACTACAGGGTGGAGAGGTTGACCTTTGAGGTGGTCAAGATAAGAAGTCCATACCACGCTATATTTGGACGGCCGGCTTATGCCAAGTTCATGGCACGACCGTGTTATGTGTACTTACAGCTCAAGATGCCGGGTCACAATGGGACTATTACGGTTCACGGCAGCCGGAAAGTGGCTCTGGAGTGTGAGGAAGGTGACGCGGCTTATGTAGAGTCCGTTTGTGCTACAGAAGAGTTGAAATTTTATAAGGACAATGTTGACCCAACAGATATGACCTCTCTGAAAAAACCAACCACAGAGAATGAACCAGCAATGAAATTTAAATCAGCTGATGAGACTAAGCTTGTTGATTTTGTTCCAGGTGACTCATCTCAGCAGTTTAGCATCAGTGCAAATCTGGACTCGAAATAGGAAAGCGCGCTCATCGAGTTCATCCGTGAGAATAGGGACATCTTCGCGTGGAAACCTTCTGACATGCCAGGTGTCCCTAGAGAACTCGCTGAGCACACTCTCAATATTGATCCAAAATTTAAGCCGGTCAGACAGTTCCTTCGACGGTTTAACGAAGAGAGGCGGAAAGCTATTGGTGAAGAAGTGGCCCGGCTCTTGGCAGCTGGGTTCATTGTTGAGGTTTTTCACCCGGAGTGGTTGGCCAACCCAGTGCTCGTACTCAAGAAGAACGACACCTGGCGGATGTGTGTGGACTACACGGACTTGAACAAGGCGTGTCCGGCTGATCCTTTTGCTCTCCCCCGTATTGATCAAATCATTGATGCTACGGCAGGTTGCGCACGCTTAAGTTTCTTGGATGCCTATTCCGGGTATCATCAGATTAAGATAGCAGTTAAGGACCAGGAGAAGACGGCGTTCATCACTCCCTTTGGAGCCTTCTGCTATGTGTCTATGCCTTTTGGACTCAAGTGTGCACAGGCAACTTACCAACGTTGTGTGCAGAATTGTCTTCACAAACAGATCGGGCGCAATGTTCACGCTTACGTGGATGATATTGTGGTTAAGTCCATCAAGGAGGAAAACCTGATAGATGACTTAAGGGAAACCTTCGATAATCTCCGGGTCTACAAAATGATGCTTAACCCAGCCAAGTGTGTTTTTGGTGTTCCTGCAGGCAAACTATTGGGCTTCTTGGTTTCTGACAGAGGCATTGAGGCTAACCCGGAGAAGATCAAGGCTATCACCTCCCTGGCTAAGCCGGCTTGTATAAATGATGTTCAGCGTTTGGCGGGTCACATCGCTGCTTTAAGCCGGTTTATAAGCCGTTTGGGTGAGAAGGCTATGCCCCTATATCAGTTGATGAAGAAAACTGACAACTTTGTCTGGAATGATGCAGCTAATACCGCTTTTGAGGATTTGAAAAAGCAACTGGCAGAGCCCCCTGTCCTTGCTGCTCCGGTTGATAAGGAGCCCTTGCTACTATATGTAGCGGCAAATGCACGAGCCGTCAGCGTGGCTATTGTGGTGGAGCGCAAGGAGGCAGGTAAGGAGCATCCGGTTCAGCGGCCGGTTTATTATGTCAGCGAGGTGCTCATTGAGTCCAAGCAGCGGTACCCGCATTGGCAGAAGCTCGTATACGGTGTGTTCATGGCAAGCCGGAAACTCAAACATTATTTTCAGGGTCATCCCATTACTGTGGTCAGTTCTGCCCCCCTTGGTGATATTATCCAGAACAGAGAGGCTACGGGAAGAATTGCTATGTGGGCTATAGAACTTGGACCTCATGGCCTCAAATATGTGCCACGCACTGCTGTTAAATCTTAGGCTTTGGTGGATTTCATCAACGATTGGACGGAGTCTCAAGTGCCTGAACAAAAGCCGGATAACACTTATTGGACTATCCACTTCGACGGGTCCAGACAGTTGGAGGGCTCAGGGGCTGGTGTTGTATTGGCTTCTCCTAAAGGTGACAAGTTCCATTATGTGCTACGGTTGATGTTTCCTTGCACTAACAATGCGGCTGAATACGAAGCTTTGCTCCACGGTCTTCGGGTGGCTAAGGGGATGAGCTTAAGCCGGGTAAGATGCTTTGGGGACTCAGATTTGGTGGCTCAACAAGTGTCGGGCACCTGGGATTCTAAGGATCCTCTAATGGCGGCTTATCGCCGCGAGGTGGATGCCATTGCTGGGCACTTCCAGGGATACCAAGTGGAGCATATTGATCGCAGGAGGAACGAGGCGGCTGATGCGTTAAGCCGGCAAGGCTCTCAGCGAAAGCCGGTGCCGCCTAACACTTTCCTGGATGTCCTGTATAACCCTTCGGTCAAGTTGCCTACAGGGGAGGACTTGGCTATCCCTGACCCGGAGGCACGACTGGTGGCGGCTCTTCATGTCATACCAGACTGGACAATGCCATATCTAGCTTATAAAACCCGGGGAGAGTTGCCTGAGGATGAAACTCTGGCCCGGCAAGTAACCCGGCGGGCTAAGTCAATGGTTGTCATTGATGGCCTGTTGCATCATCGCAGTGTTTCAGGGGCGTTTCAGCGTTGTATCTCCCCTGAGGAAGGTCAAGAGATCTTGCGCGAGATCCATGAAGGGGATTGTGGCCATCATGCCGGTTCAAAATCTCTTGTAGCCAAGGCTTTCCGTCATGGTTTTTATTGGCTGACGGCTCACGCTGATGCAGAGGACTTGGTCAGTAAATGTGATGGTTGCCAAAGGTTCTCACGACGGGCTCATGTGCCGACTCAGGAGTTGAGGATGATCCCAATCACTTGGCCCTTTGCGGTCTGGGGGCTTGATATGGTTGGGCCTTTCAAACGGTCCAAGGATAAGAAGACCCACCTCTTGGTGGCAGTTGACAAATTCACAAAGTGGGTGGAGGCTGAGCCAGTTAGCAAGTGCGATGCAGCCACGGCGGTTCAATTTATGAAAAAGGTGATTTTCCGCTTCGGCTTTCCGCACAGTATCATAACTGACAATGGCACCAATTATCCAAGGGCACTATAGAAGAATTTTGTCAACGGGAGCATATCCGACTTGATGTTTCCTCAGTGGCTCACCCCCAATCCAATGGTCAAGCTGAGAGAGCTAACCAGGAGATTCTGAAGGGCATCAAACCCCGACTTTTGGTCCCTTTGCAACGGACGCCGGGTTGTTGGGTGGAGGAGTTGCCTTCCGTCTTATGGAGCATCAACACTACTCCTAACAGGTCTACTGGCTTCACGCCTTTCTTCATGGTTTATGGCGCAGAAGCAGTCCTCCCCAGCGACATCCGTCACGATTCGCCCCGTGTGGCGGCTTATGTTGAGACGGATAATGAACAGGCGCGTCAAGATGCTCTGGACTTGTTGGATGAACAGCGTGATGTGGTGGCAGCCCGTTCAGCAATTTACCAACAAGACCTGCGCCGTTATCATAGCCGCCGGGTCAAGTCCCGGGTCTTCCAGGAAGGCGACCTTGTGCTCCGGCTCATCCAGGATCAAACAGATGCACACAAGTTATCCCCACCCTGGGAAGGGCCCTTTGTGGTCAGTAAGAACTTGCACAACGGGTCATATTACCTCATTGATATTCGGGAACATAAAGATTCGCGTAAGTCTGAGGAGGAGACCCGTCGGCCGTGGAACATAGCTCAGCTTCGGCCTTACTACACTTGAGTTACCGGCTCTCGTGGTGTACATATTTATCTCAGACATGTATATATTATGATAAGCAATAAAGCGGGACCTCTGTCCTTTTTTCTCCTCCAAATATGTGTGTCATTTCTTACATACTAATTTGAAAGGACGATCCGGCTTATGATCGTATTCGAGTCTAGCCGTAAGCAGTAAAGTCACTTGGGGGCTTCCTGTTCAAACATGGGTCGTATTCGAACCAAAGAGAACATAGCTGTCGATACCCATTTTGATTGGCAAAATGCCGAGCTCATTGGGAGGTTGCCTTTGGTCATATTTGAATCATAGTGTAACCCCTCTGAGAACCGACGTGGATCGTATTCAAATCAGCGTCGTTAAACAATTTTCAGAATCACTTGGGGGCTTCCTGTTCAAACATGGGTCGTATTCGAACCAAAGAGAGCATAGCTGTCGATACCCTTTTGATTGGCATCGCCACACCCACTGGGGGCTATATGATCGCATCCGAATCTTAGGTTAACCCCTTTGGACCGGGTTTCTGGTCGTATTCGAATCGGACGCCCCAAGTTTTTATACTTTATCGCAAGTCTACTCTGCTCATGTCAAAATATGTACTGCCGGGTCTCTCTTGACCGGCTTATATTTGGTTTATCTTGTCAAGTTGAACATCACGGATGTCATCCAGAGAGGTAAATTCGAGTTCAGGTACCAACCAGGCTACCAGGGTTATTTAAACCGGAGGTATGCTTACGGGCCGTTAAGTGTGTTATCACGGCTATGTTCCGAGTATAGTTAACGACCAGTCTTTTTTGGTTCGTGTTCCGGGTTATCTATTTCAAACACCACACCTGATTCTCAGGGCGGTAAGCCGCCTTGAGACTTGTGATTTACCTTTCTATGCAGATGCTTGTAGGTACTTTTTAAAGGTTGAGAAGCACAAAGGGTAATCATGACCCGGAGGAGTATCAAAAGAATGACTTCAAAGGGTTTCAGCATTCATTACGTGCACGATGGCACGACAGAGATAAATTGTTGCACTTATTCTATTACAAAAATCCTTCAAAGTTTCAAGGGTGGAGTGTTGTTCGGTGAACCGCCAGCCGCTTTATGACGCCTGTTGAGTCGAAGTCCCCGGCTCATCTTCTGCTCCGGCTGATCCCAAGACCTCGAAGGTTGACGACTTCCAGTTGATGCCGCTGAGAGCTTCGAACTGGGCTTCTTCGTCAATTAACCCGGCCGGTTCAATCTCGGGGGCGAAGGTGTGTTGGCGAGCCGGAGGAAGCAGACTAAGAGCTTCATAGCGAGGGGTTGGAATCCTCTGATTCTCCGCGTTGTACCCCGGCTGATACTTGGTTAAGTCGGTGTCGTTCCCGATGATGGTGGCCACCGGGCGTACAGCCTTCACACATGCCGCGAAGTCCTTCTGGTCGAAGGCGGAGCCGTCTTCCTTCAGGCTGGGGTAACCCAGGGCGATGTCTGCCGGGTCTAGCTCTGGCAGAAATGCTTTGGCCCGGCTCAGCGCGGCAATTGCTCCGGATCTTGCGGAGGCTCGGCGTAGCTCCTGGATCCGTTGTGGAAGAACTGCGAGCCGGCGAAGGACTTCAGCCAGATGGGTTGGCACCTCGTTGGATAGGGCCACCACAGCTAAGGCGCGCTGTGACCCGGTGTAGAGTTGTTCCACCAGGGTGTACACGGCCTTTAGCTTGGTGACCACGCTCTGGTTGAGGTTGGCACTCCTGGGACCTGTTTAATAAAGGTCAGACAAGCCGGTGACAAGGATGAATCACAACTTATACAGACTTGATGAGAGCCGGCGAGGCGACTTACCGAAGATAGCAGCCACCATTTGGGACACCTGGCGCTTTAGGCCGGAGAGCTCAGCGGTCTTCTCAGTAAGGGCCTTCTCCGCCTGTTCTGCCCGGGTCACCAGTGCGGCTTTCTCCTCCGCCCAGGCCTTCCGCTCAGCGTCGAATTCAGTCTTCAGTTTCTCCTAAGCGGCGATGCTGGAGACAAACTTAGCGTTCGCCTTCCGGGTCTCCATCTCTTGAGTCTTTAACCGGCTCTTAAGATCCGCAAGGTCCGACTCAAATTTCTTGCCAGTAGCCTGCATATATTTCCGGGTTATTAACAGTCATTATATAAGTCCCAAGCACTTTCCAAGCAAAGACACTTGGCACTTGGGGGCTAATGCATATTGAACGTATCTATCTACGTACTGCCGGTTCAGTTAAGTAAGCCGGACTCTAAGTCTACAACATATTCAAGTATAAGTCCTAGACTTGGGGGCTAGCATGACAAGGATCACTATGCGGAAAGTAAGAAGACAGCAGAAGGTTACCTCAGACTTTTGTTGGATCTGGTTGACCATGGCGATCTCGGCGTCCCGGCTCTTGTGAACCTGGCTGATGTAGCCGGAGACGAGCTCTCCAATGCTCAAGTCGGTGTAGCCAGAGAGATCCAGATTCACCCGGTGGGGTTGCAGCAACTCCCCCTTCGTGGAGCATTTGGCCAGCACGGTCGGCCTCCCCGGCTCAACATACTCCGTCCGGGTAATTACCACGTCCGGGCCGTTAGTCGGTGGGGTTGAGCCGGAGGCCTCCGGGTTAGCTGACGCTTCGGTCGTTGTTTTGGTGGTCGGGGCAGGGGCTTCAGGCGCCGTGTCCATGGGAATGGTGGCTTCGGAGGCGGCTGGCGGCTCTTGAGCCGTCGTCTCCGGCTCAGGCAAGTCTGGCACTCCGGCTGACCTGGTTTTCTTTGCTCTTTTGGTGAGCTTTGCATGGGCACTGAAAAGACAGAAGTGTTAGGCATACAAAGAGTAAATACAGACAGATAATGTAAGGAGATTGTTATTACCCGGGTGCAGTTTTAAAAGCCGGCAGACTTGACTGCATGGAGTCACCCGAAGAGGGGGAGGTCTCCTGGTAATTGGAGTCAGAAGAATTGAGTGGCTGACGGATGACACCCGCCAACGGATGAAAAGGGTACAGGTGAGAACAAACCTCGGTACGACGCTTCCTTGTTGCGTCGGGTAACCCGGTGGAGAGTTCGGTGTCCTTGCGGGCCCGGGTGTGACGCCGGCTTTCGTGAACCTGTTGCTTCAAAAGAAATTGAGGATCTTGATGAGCTAATGGATGAGAAAAGCTTACTTTCCGGGTTACTCTTCGGACTTTCAGCTGTGGCAAAGGCTCCGAGTCGGAGGAAAGTGATGTTACCTCTTCAGTCACCGGGTTACTGGCGCCGGTGTCGTCCTGGCAGTAAGCAAAAAGTTGATAAGCCGGACAGCGGCAAACGACAAATATAGCAAGAGTTTAAAAGGGTTAAGAGTTACCTCTGACTCGGAGCTGTCGCTTAACTGCAGCAACTCCGAAGCAGTGGGTCTGTTTCCTTTTCTGCGAGGGGCGGCTTTCTTGGCAGCTTTCTTTGCCTTCCTCGCCTTCTTGGCCGCCTCGTGGTCATACTTGACCTGCCAGAATTTATCATCAGCCTGAGAAATACAGTAATGAACTCTTAAAAAGATTCAGAGCAAGGTGACATGTAAAAGGTGTGGAAAGGTTAAGGTCCGCGGCTTACCGGTGCGGCTGGATTTGTCTTGCAGAACGGGGCCAGCCCGGTTCTTCCACAGTCGGCCAGGCTCTCGTTTAACAGAGCCTTGGTCTCTTCTTCAGCAACGTCTTCTGGAAGATCATTGCGACTGTGCCTCTGCGGGTCATCCTTTCGCCCGGTATACTCACACATTAAGCCGGGGCGGCGGCTCAATGGGATCACCCGCCATGAAATCCAGACCCGGACTAGATCAATCCCGTTCAGACCGTTGCCTAGCAGGGCCTTGATCTTGTTGATCGTTGGAAGCAGGGGCTGGCGTTCCGCGGCAGTCAGTTTGTCGGATAATGGATGAGTCGGCTCCAGGCGTGTCGGGGGAAAGCCGGGCAGTGGATTCTCGTCAGCCGGGGATGTATCTTGGCAGTAGAACCAAGTCATGTTGCAGTCCTTAGGGTGGCTCGGCGGCTCTGCGTAAGGGAATAGACAGTCCCTGCGCCGTTGGATGGAGATGCCGCCTAATTCCAAGCTTGGACCGTTTGCGCACTCATTTTGGCGGTTCAAATAAAACAGCTCTCTGAAGAGCAGCAGACTCGGCTCTTCTCCAAGATATACTTCACAAAAAACTTGGAAGTTGCAGATGTTGGATATGGAATTGGGTCCTATATCCTGAGGCCTAAGGTCAAAGAAGTTGAGCACGTCCCGGAAGAATTTTGAGCCGGGCGGTGCGAAGCCCCGGCTCATGTGGTCAGCAAAGATCACTACCTCCCCGTCCCTCGGCTGTGGTCTTTCCTCTGACGGGTCAGGTGCACGGTAGGACATCACTTCCTTCTTGGGCAGATATCCACTCTTAACGAAGTTGGCCAAGGTTTCATCAGTGACGTTGGATCTCGTCCAGTTGCAAGTGATGGGAGCTTTGGGAGGCATGGTGACGGTTGGTGGTCTATGGGGAAGAGAAAAGTGTCCGGGTTAATTATAAGCCGGGAATTATCACTCAAACTACAATGACGGCTTAGCAAGGGAACTAATGATGTATATTGATACGGTGAGTTATTTAAGCCGTCGGGGCTAATCTAAGCAGTCGGAGTTTGCAGGATAAGTTGGTCATCTACGGCTTACTGCAGTTAAGTCGGAGGATTCTACAGAGCATGGCTCTCTTTAAACCGGAAAGTTCTACGGCGCGTGTTTTCTTTAAGTCGGAAGTATAAACCGCCAAGATTCAAGGGTTGCAGTTTTTACTAAGTGTGGTAAAACGGATTCCACACATTGCAGTAACTTTTTCGGATCAAAATGGTCGGGCGAGGTGAAAATTTTCTAGACCTAAAAAACAGAGGCAGAAGAAGTTCTTGAGATTGAACACAGTTCTTATGCAGTAAAAAGAGGGTTTCTTACAGATGAAATGGGTCTCAAACCTCTACCGCAGTGGTTCTACGCGAGGTTAAGGATCAACCAACTACGATGGCAACGAGAACTACCGAGTTTGTAGGCAATGGTGACGAACACGAAGAACTGAAGGAACCCTACCGCAGATCTATTCTAGCAAGGCGGAGGAGACTCACCGGAGTTGAGGAAGAGAGGAGGTGATGCAGCGGCCGGGTCGATGAAGATCGGGGGCGCGACGGCGGCGGCAGCGACAGAAGCTCGGGCAGAGGAGCGACAGCACGAGGAAGAAGAAGGAGAGTGTGAGAAGAGAGCGTTGGGCCGGCCTATTTATAAGGTGGAGTCATAAGTGGGCGTGGGATTCAAGGAGGCCACGGCGTGGTTATCTCCCCCTCACGGCGCCTCGATTCTCGGAATAACAGTAAAAGCAAAGATCCGTTGCGGATCTGGCGGAGTAAAAAACGGACTTAATGGAGGATGACGTCACGGCGGATTATCCGGAGTCCCGAGGATGACGTCACTCCGGGTTATGGCCTTCACATGAATGGTAAGCCGGAGATTTTTTCTGTCTGCAGAGTTGAAGATTGACATGAGCCGGCTCAAATCAATCTGGGGCCTAATGTTGAGGATATAGACCTTAGAGTCACCCGCCAGGAGGGGCCGGGTTACTCGTAGGGTCGTTGCCAGAAGCCCGGAGCTAAGTTTCAAGATAATGGGCCAGAGATGGGCTGAGACCCGGATATGGCTTAAAGCCCGTAGTTATCGTCATTGTTATAGTAGACTTGTAGTGTAAGGCAAGTATTATTTAGAGTCCGAGTCGGACGCTCTTATGAGCCGGCCGGGACTCTAAGGGCTGATGGGCGTCAGCCTCCCTATATAAAGGGAGGACCCGGCAGCGGCTTAAGGGCGAAAACAACCTCACCGAGAACCGGGCATAGCTGTTTAGCTCCCTGCCGATCGTAACCCTAATCAATAACACCTCGAACTGGACGTAAGCTTTTACCTTCACCGTAAGGGGCTGAACCAGTATAACCCTCGTGTTCCTTGTCCCGCATAACCCCTTCAAGCTTCCTAGTTGCGATGGCTCCACGACTAAGTCCTAGCTTAAGGACAACTGCCGTGAAAATTCCACGACAGATGCATTAATTAAATAAGAGATATTGTGATATCCCAACATATCCATGTTCCAACATGGAACAAACTTCAACTTCACCTGCAACTAGTAACGCTATAAGAGGGGCTGAGCAAAAGCGGTAACTTAGCCAAACAACGATTTGCTAGGAAAGGATGGTTAGAGGCTGACATGGCAAAATGGGAGACATGCTATAGCATGTGATAGGTAGCGGAGCATGGCAATAGAGCGAACAACTAGCAAAGCAAAGATAGAAGTGATTTCGAGGGGTGGTCATCTTGCCTGCAAGGTTCTCAGATTTGTCGAAAGCTTGATCCTCGTAAGCGTACTCAACAGGTTCCTCGTTTGCGAACTCATCTCCCGGCTCTACCCAAGGCAAGAACACAGGCAAACGGAACCACAATCAATCACGAGAAATGCACAATCAACATGATGCAAAACATGTATGATATGCAAGATATGATATGCGATGCATATGCGTGCTCCGGACGGAAAATGATGAACATGGCAGTAACTAGGCAAACGAAGCATTCCACTGCAAAGATGGGATGATTTCGGTCGAAATCGATATAAAGATCACCGGAATCGGATGCACGGTTTGCAAATGGCAAGCAAAACAAGAATGACACGAATCTGCGATTAACAGCATGATAGCACTTAAAATGGAACAAGCAACAATGCTACAGCACTCCAACATAGCAACAAAGCACATGGCAGTAATCTACAGGAGATGCTTGACAAAAGATGAACACCGAGCTACGGCTAGTTCACAACATATCAAGCTCAAACAAGCATGGAAAAAGTGCAAAAGATAACAGGTTCACAGACTTGGTGAAAAACTGGACATGGCAGAAAACAGCATCAGGTAGCAATGTTCAGAGCACGAAATTAACATGCTACAAGAACTTAACAGAGCGAAACAAGGCATGGCAGTGTTCTACTAAAAGCACATGACAAAAGTCCCTTACTGACCATAAGCCAAAAAGGACCAGAAAATATGATGGCAAGCATGTAAACATAGCAAGTTTCGTTATCAGGTTTCAGACTTGGCAGAAAACAGAGGATGGCAGAAATAATAATATGTAGGCCTCTTTGTGAGCTTGATGCACTCACTACAGAGCAATTCATGACAAACCAAGAATACCTACAGCAAGATGGCATGTTTATGAAGCTATCCATGGCAAGAACAAATACATAGAGCAAGATTGAGTCATGCTATGGCACTCCATAATTGCAAACAATTGCAGGAATGGATCAATTACAACTATAGCTACAAAACATCCTTACTGAACATCTCCAAAACGTGCATGGATCTCTCTGTAGCATCAAGTTTACATGGCAACAAAATAACAGCAGACAAGGACTTAGAGATATTACGGAGCCTACTTTGCATGCTTGTGCTAGTCACCACAGAGATCACAAAAATACATGGACTACACCACTGGAGAGATGACATGGCGTACTTCAAAAGACATGTAGAGCTCATGCCCATAAGATGCACAGAATAAATGATACAAAAATAACAAATCTCCAAGTTCTGATAAGAACCAGAGAATAACAGCAACTAGCCCTCTTCCAACAGAGATTTGGGCATCAAGATGACCTCTAATGAACATGGTGCAATTGAACAAAATGAAGAGCATCATGAGTCAAACAATTTGACATATTACACGCGCGAATCGGAGCTACATGCAAGGAGTTATGGCATCACGAACAAGTGCACATGCTGTGGATATTGGAGGACTTGGAGAAATTAGGGGGGCTCGGGGAAAAAGTCAACGTACGGGATCCGATTGGATCTGGCCGGGCTCGTGCTCGGGTGCTCGCCGGGGCGGCGGAGCAGCTCGCCGGCGGGAGGAGAGGAGAGGCCGGAGAGGGGATCTGGCCGGCGATGGAGGAGGCGCCGGCGGCGAGGGGCACGGCTCCGGGCGGCGACGGCGGCGCCC